>NC_059208.1:60938754-61033754 GCF_020615455.1 Coregonus clupeaformis | reverse complement strand
TTGGTGTAGTGGTGTAGTGGTGTAGTAGTGTAGTGGTGTAGTGGTGTAGTGGTGTGGTGGTGTAGTGGTGTAGTGGTGTAGTGGTGTAGTGGTGTAGTGGTGTAGTGGTGTAGTGGTGTAGTAGTGTGGTAGTGTAGTGGTGTAGTGGTGTAGTGGTGTAGTGGTGTAGTGGTGTAGTGGTGTAGTGTAGTGTTGTAGTAGTGTAGTGGTGTAGTGGTGTAGTGGTGTGGTAGTGTGGTAGTGTAGTGGTGTAGTGGTGTAGTGGTGTATTGGTGTAGTGGTGTAGTGGTGTAGTAGTGTAGTGGTGTAGTGGTGTAGTAGTGTGGTAGTGTAGTGGTGTAGTGGTGTAGTGGTGTAGTGTGTAGGGGTGTAGTGTTGTAGTGGTGTAGTGGTGTAGTGGTGTAGTGGTGTAGTGGTGTAGTGGTGTAGTGGTGTAGTAGTGTAGTAGTGTAGTGGTGTAGTGGTGTAGTGGTGTAGTGGTGTAGTAGTGTAGTGGTGTAGTGGTGTAGTAGTGTAGTAGTGTAGTGGTGTAGTAGTGTAGTGGTGTAGTGGTGTAGTAGTGTAGTGGTGTAGTAGTGTAGTGGTGTAGTGGTGTAGTGGTGTAGTGGTGTAGTGGTGTAGTGGTGTAGGTGTGTAGTGGTGTAGTAGTGTGGTAGTGTAGTGGTGTAGTGGTGTAGTGGTGTAGTAGTGTGGTAGTGTAGTGGTGTAGTGGTGTAGTGGTGTGGTAGTGTGGTAGTGTGGTAGTGTAGTGGTGTAGTGTAGTGGTGTAGTGGTGTGGTAGTGTGGTTTAGTGGTGTGGTGGTGTAGTGAAAAGGGAAGCGTTGGAGCATGCTGTGGAGGTCACTCAGGCCCCTGGCTGAGAAATGACCTTCTGTCTAAGGTAAGCATTCAGCGGGTACACACTCTACTCGACTACACGCACATACACGCACACACACACACACACACACACACACACACACACACACACACACACACACACACACACACACACACACACACACACACACACACATAGACACACATACACCCTCTACTCCACTACTAAGACCATGAAAGTGGTTGGCAAAATTCTTGATATGTTTATGAAGCTCAGACTCCATGTCATCAGGTACCTTGTGTGCCTCTGCTACTCTATCATAGCCTCTCTCTCTGCTACTCTATCATAGCCTCTCCCTCTGCTACTCTATCATAGCCTCTCTCTCTGCTACTCTATCATATCCTCTCTCTCTGCTACTCTATCATAGCCTCTCCCTCTGCTACTCTATCATATCCTCTCTCTCTGCTACTCTATCATAGCCTCTCTCTCTGCTACTCTATCATAGCCTCTCTCTCTGCTACTCTATCATAGCCTCTCCCTCTGCTACTCTATCATAGCCTCTCTCTCTGCTACTCTATCATAGCCTCTCCCTCTGCTACTCTATCATAGCCTCTCTCTCTGCTACTCTATCATAGCCTCTCTCTCTGCTACTCTATCATAGCCTCTCCCTCTGCTACTATATCATAGCCTCTCTCTCTGCTACTCTATCATAGCCTCTCTCTCTGCTACTCTATCATAGCCTCTCTCTCTGCTACTCTATCATAGCCTCTATTTCCTCAGTTTTCTATCAGCATTGAAGTTTATTTTGATTTTTTGTGGTGTCTTTCCAATAGGTGATATATTTTTAGTTTTGCTTTGTGATGATTTGGTTGGGCCAGATTTTCTGAGTGCTGTCCTGAGGCTTAGAATGCATAGAATGCTCTTCTTGCTTTGTCTCTCAGCTCATTCACAGCCATGTGAAAGCTACCTGTGTTGCTGATATTTAGTCCTAGATACGTGTAGTTTATGGTGTGTTCTAATAGAACTGTGTCCAAATAGAATTTATATTTGTCATCCTGATTCCTGAACCTTTTTTGAAAATCATTATATTAGTTTTTTTTAGATTAACGGTCAGAGCCCAGGTCTGACAGAACCTGTGCAGATGATCTAGATGCTGCTGTAACCCATCCTTAGTGGGAGACAGTAGCACCAGGTCATCTGCGTACAGCAGACACTTGATTTCAGTGTTGTGTAGGGTGAGACCAGGTGCTGCCGATTCTTCTAATGTTTTTGCCAATTCATTAATGTAGATGTTAAATAGTGTTGGACTTATTGGGCAGCCCTGTTTCACTCCACGTCCCTGAGAGAAGAAGTCTGTTTGCTTGTTGCCAATTTTAACCGAACATTTGTTTTTAGTGTACATTGATTTAATAACATCATACGTTTTCCCTCCAATGCCACTTTCTATTAGTTTATAAAAAATACCTTTGTGTCAAATTGAATCAAATGCTTTCTTAAAGTCTACAAAACACGAGTAGATTTAGCCTTTGTTTTGGTTTACTTGTTTGTCAATTAGAGTGTGGAGGGTGTAAATGTGGTCTGTTGTACGATCGTAAAAAAATATATATATATAATCTGGCTTCTGCTCAGGACGTTGTGTTCATCAAGGAAATTATGTAGTCGGCTGTTTATGATACTGCAGATAATTTTCCCCAGGTTGCTGTTAACACAAATTCCTCTGTAATTATTTGGGTCAAATTTGTCTCCGTTTTTATAGAATGGTGTGATCAATCCTTGGTTCCAAATATCGGGGGAAATACCTGCAGTTAGTATAATGTTGAAAAGTTTGAGTATAGCCAATTTGAATATGTGGTCTGTATATTTGATCATTTCATTTAAAATACCATCAGCACCACAGGCCTTTTTGGGTTGGAGAGTGCAAAGTATTTCCAATAATTATTTTTCTGTAATTGGGGTATCCAGAGGATTCTGATAGTCTTTGACTGCTTATTCAAGGATTTGTAATTTTTCTTGTATATCTTGTTGTTCTGGGCTCTTTGTTATATTGCTGTAGAGGTTTGCAAAGTGATTTCTCCACATATCCCCATTTTGGATAGCCAATTCCTCATGATGAGGTTTGTTTACCCAGTCACTAGCCCATTTAAGCTTAATATCCTTGTCATCTATCGCCCTCCAGGTTCCCTTGGAGAGTTCATCAATGAGCTTGACGCCTTGATAAGTTCCTTTCCTGAGGATGGCTCACCCCTCACAGTTCTGGGGGACTTCAACCTCCCTACGTCTACCTTTGACTAATTTCTCTCTGCCTCCTTCTTTCCACTCCTCTCCTCTTTTGACCTCACCCTCTCACCATCCCCCCCTACTCACAAGGCAGGCAATACGCTTGACCTCATCTTTACTAGATGCGGTTCTTCTACTAATCTCACTGCAACTCCCCTCCATGTCTCCGACCACTACTTTGTATCCTTTTCTCTCTCACTCTCCTCCAACACTACTCACTCTGCCCCTACTCAGATGGTAATGTGCCGTCGCAACCTTCACTCTCTCTCTCCCGCTACTCTCTCCTCTTCCATCCTATCATATCTTCCCTCTGCTCAATCCTTCTCCCTCCAATCTCCTGATTGTGCCTCCTCAACCCTCCTCTCCTCCCTTTCTGCATCCTTTGACTCTCTATGTCCCCTATCCTCCCGGCCGGCTCGGTCCTCCCCTCCAGCTCCGTGGCTTGATGACTCATTGCGAGCTCACAGAACAGGGCTCCGGGCAGCCGAGCAGAAATGGAGGAAAACTAGACTCCCTGCGGACCTGGCATCTTTTCACTCCCTCCTCTCTACATTTTCTTCATCTGTTTCTGCTGCTAAGGCCACTTTCTACCACTCTAAATTCCAATTATCTGCCTCTAACCCTAGGAAGCTCTTTGCCACCTTCTCCTCCCTGCTGAATCCTCCTCCCCCTCCCCCCTCCTCCCTCTCTGTGGATGACTTTGTCAACCATTTTGAAAAGAAGGTTGACGACATCCGATCCTCGTTTGTTGAGTCAAATGACACTGCTGGTCCTGCTCACACTGCCCTACCCTATGCTTTGACTTCTTTCTCCCCTCTCTCTCCAGATAAAATCTTGCGACTTGTGACGGCCGGCCGCCCAACAACCTGCCCGCTTGACCCTATCCCCTCCTCTCTTCTCCAGACCATCTCCGGTGACCTTCTCCCTTACCTCACCTCGCTGATTAACTCATCCTTGACCGCTGGCTATGTCCCTTCCGTCTTCAAGAGAGCGAGAGTTGCACCCCTTCTCAAAAAACCAACACTCGATCCCTCTGATGTCAACAACTATAGACCAGTATCCCTTCTTTCTTTTCTCTCCAAAACTATTGAGCGTGCCGTCTTTAGCCAACTCTCTTGCTATCTCTCTCAGAATGACCTTCTTGATCCAAACCAGTCAGGTTTCAAGACTGGTCATTCAACTGAGACTGCTCTTCTCTGTGTCACGGAGGCTCTCCACACTGCTAAAGCTAACTCTCTCTCCTCTGCTCTTGTCCTTCTAGACCTGTCTGCTGCCTTTGATACTGTGAACCATCAGATCCTCCTCTCCACCCTCTCCGAGCTGGGCATCTCCGGCGCGGCTCACTCTTGGATTGCGTCCTACCTGACCGGTCGCTCCTACCAAGTGGCGTGGGAGAAGCTGTCTCCGCACCACGTGCTCTCACAACTGGTGTCCCCCAGGGCTCAGTTCTAGGCCCTCTCCTATTCTCGCTATACACCAAGTCACTTGGCTCTGTCATATCCTCACATGGCCTCTCCTATCATTGCTACTCAGACGACACACAACTAATCTTCTCCTTTCCCCCTTCTGATAACCAGGTGGCGAATCGCATCTCTGCATGTCTGGCAGACATATCAGTATGGATGACGGATCACCACCTCAAGCTGAACCTTGGCAAGACGGAGCTGCTCTTCCTCCCGGGGAAGGACTGCCCGTTCCATGATCTCGCCATCACGGTTGACAACTCCGTTGTGTCCTCCTCCCAGAGTGCGAAGAGCCTTGGCATGACCCTGGACAACACCCTGTCGTTCTCCGCTAACATAAAGGCGGTGACCCGATCCTGTAGGTTCATGCTCTACAACATTCGGAGAGTACGACCCTGCCTTACACAGGAAGCGGCACAGGTCCTAATCCAGGCACTTGTCATCTCCCGTTTACTGCAACTCACTGTTGGCTGGGCTCCCTGCCTGTGCCAACTCGCTGTTGGCTGGGCTCCCTGCCTGTGCCATTAAACAACTCATCCAGAATGCCGCAGCCAATCTGGTGTTCAACCTTCCCAAGTTCTCTCACGTCACCCTGCTCCTCCGCACACTACACTGGCTTCCAGTTCCAAGCTCGCATCTGCTACAAGACCATGGTGCTTGCCTACGGAGCTGTGAGGGGAACGGCACCTCCGTACCTTCAGGCTCTGATCAGTCCCTACACCCAAACGAGGGCATTGCGTTCATCCACCTCTGGCCTGCTGGCTCCCCTACCTCTACTGAAGCACAGCTCCCGCTCAGCCCAGTCAAAACTGTTCGCTGCTCTGGCACCCCAATGGTGGAACAAGCTCCCTCACGACGCCAGGACAGCGGAGTCACTCACCACCTTCCGGAGACATTTGAAACCCCAACTCTTTAAGGAACACCTGGGATAGGATAAAGTAATCCTTCTAACCCCCCCCTTCCCCCCCCCCCCCCAAAAAAAAAAGTAAAGTGGTTATCCCACTGGCTATAAGGTGAATGCACCAATTTGTAAGTCGCTCTGGATAAGAGCGTCTGCTAAATGACGTAAATGTAAATGTAAATGTTTCATTCATTCAAATTCTCCCAGAAGTGGTTTGATTCTATGGATTCGTCAAATCCTTTTTTGTTCTTAGGGTGTGTTTGTATTGCTTCAGTGTTTCCCCATATTGAAGGCGTATATTTTTGTTGTCTGGGTCTCTGTGTTTGTGATTAGATATATTTCTCAATTACTTTCTTAGATTTTTGCAATCAATATCGAATAATTTTTCATTATCTATTATTTTTGGTTTTCTCTTATGTTTCTTTAGATTAGCCAAGGAGGCTAATTTGTCAAATATAAAGTTTATGTTCCAAACGGCCAAATTTACACCTTCACTGCTGTAGGAGAATGTTAAGGCTAAAAAGTTGTCCAGGAGAGATTGTATTTTTTGGCTACTAATTGCTTTTTGGTAGAGTTCTGTACTGTTTTCACTCCATCTATAGGTCTGTTTAGTACCATGTAATTTATTTGGCCGTGATGCTTCATGGTTGGGTTCTGCTCTTGTCAGATACACTGTGATTTTACTGTGGTCTGAGAGAGGGGTTAGTGGGCTGACTGTGAAGGCTCTGAGAGACTCTGGGTTTAGGTCGGTGATGAAGTAGTCTACAGTACCTACCAAAAGAGTCCCCTCTTAGCCTACCATTGACTATGTACAGACCCAGTGTTCGACAGAGCTTCAGGAGCTGTACTCAATTTAGGTTTTTCACTTTGTCATAGTTGTTTCTGGGGGGGGTATGTGGGCAGGGAAAGGTTGTGGCTTCCCGGTAGGTGTTTGTCCCCATGACTGTTAATAGTGTCTAGTTCTTCTGCTGTTCTACCATTCAGGTCTCTACAGACCAGTACGTTGCCTTGGGCCTGAAAGTGACTAATCTCCCCCTCCTGAATGGAGAAACTCTCTTGAAGTAGGGGGACTCTGAGGAGGGAATGTATGTGGCACAGAGGAAGACGTTTTTATCTGTTAAGATAGCCTCCTTGTTGATTTCTAACCAGATGAGAAATTCTCCTGTTTTGATCAATTCGATTGAATGAGTTAGTACAGGTTTATACCATATTAGCATTCCCCCTGAGTCTCTGCCCTGTGTGATTCCTTTTAATTTGGTGGATTGTACGATTATCTCCCTATAACCTAGTGGACAGCCAGTGGAAACATCACCTCTGCACCATGTTTCCTGTTGTTCTACAATATCAACATCAACAATTTCTTTAAGGAAGTCTGGGTTTCTGCTCTTTAGGCCAAAAGCAGAGGACTTCAAACCTTGTAAATTCCAACATGTAAATCAAAAAGATTTCGTAACTGTTTTTTCTTTAACTTCAAAATGAGATAAACACTCACAATCCAACAATAACTATTAAAATAAGATTTTTCAATTAACGTAAACTCTTATTATGCACATGTGATTTGTTTATCATTTAAGATAGTATTTGTGTCATGCCACTTGGGTGGATGTAGTGTGAGGATGGTGGAGTTCTTGTTCTCATCTTACCATGACCCTCGGCCTATCACATGTGAGCATAGTAGATTTAGCATTGGTTTAATGTCACTTATTTCGTTGGAGGGGCCAGTTGCTCCTCTCACAGCCTGTGAGTAGCTCTGCCTGCCGGGCTGTGGCTCCTCCAGGTGTGGGTCTGCGGTGGGGGTGAGGGGGGTGTTAGGCCTCGTCTGGGTGGGTCTGAAGCTGAGCTGGGGTGGTCTGTGCTGCGCTGGCTGTGGTGGGCATTGAGGTTGGTGGTGCTGTGGCCATGGCTGGGGGGTCCAGGGTGCTGGTCCGGGGTTTTGTCTCTGTGATCTCGGGGGGGGTGGAGATTGCTCCGCTGTTCCTGGGTGGAGAGGTCGGGCTGCGGTTTAAAGTGAAGTCCTTGAGAGTCTTGGCAAGGATGGGGACTGTCTCCCTGTACAGGTGAACATGGTCATAGAGACAGTCCAGATGGAGGGTGGGATGGTGGGCCAGCTGTACATTGGGCCGCAGGGCACAGTCCCGGGAGAGGCTGGCGTTTATTCTTTGGATTGTGGCAGGGTGGAAGTCCTTCCTCTGTAGAAGGGTTGACACCACGGTCCTTGAGTTGGGGAAGATTGCGGAGGCCTTCTCAATCACTCCCCGTAGTGAAGTCGCCACCCTCTCGTGCTGCGCATGCAGGTCGTTGCTTCCGGTGTGTATGATTATGTGGCTTGGCGACCCGAGCTGGGCCTTATCAAGCAGCTCCATGGCACTCTGTGTTGTTTGGCACCACACCTTTCTCGTTTTGTGTCTAGGGAAAAGGTTAGATTTGAGTCTATCAACAGGACAATGTCAGCCAGTGTTTCTTCTGGACTGGAGGGGGTAGAGTTGGGGCTGGTGGGTGTTGGAGCTGGGGTGTGGCTGGTCTGTGCCGGTGCCGCTGTCAGTGGGCGGCTGTTCTGTGGTCTGGGGGGGAGGCATCCAGCAGGCAGGGCTGGGGAGGCCTGGCTGGTTGAGGTGGGCTCCTCTGCTGTGTGAGGGCAGGTCATAGAGTGGTGATCTACCTGCTCCTGCAGCCTGTCCTCTGTTCTCTTTCTCTCCTGCAGCTCCTCTCTTAGTGTGGTCAGCTCCTTATTACTGCTCTGCCTGGCTTTTTGGAGCTCTCTCACCTCCTTTGTTAGATCAGCCAGCTCTCTCTTGAGTCCGTCTCTCTCTTGCTGAACCTCTTTCAGCTGTGTTGCAAGGATGCTGTCCTGCTCTGTCCAGACCTTGGTTAGGAGCTCCTCTAAGGTGTGGATGTCTGGTTGCTGTTTGCTTACCCTCTCCCTGAGCAGGACCACCTCCCCCTCCAGTTTGGTGAACTGATCCCTCATGTCAGCCATGGTGGTGAGGAGGGCCTGAGCCTGCTCTGCGCTGAGGGGGTCGCTCTCCTCCTGGGGCGTGTCCTCCACTATGGTGGGAAGAGAGGTGCTGGATGTGCCTTTTTGGGTGGGGATAGTGGGGGTGAGGGTGGTGCTGGTGGAGTTTCTCTTGTGGGAGGGCATGTCACTGGTGGTGTCCTTCTCTCTCTCTGCTCTCTCCTTAATGGTCTGAAAGTTTGTTTCAAACAGCCTAAGGTTACCTTGCACCATGACAGTCCCAGTCTTGTAGAGGTTGATTGTTATCATGGTGCTGTCAGGGTCGTCTGTCTCTTTGACTTTCAGCTTCCACCCATTACAGACTCCCTCTTTCTTTATGGATGGGTAGTGAGAGCAGACTGCTGAGCGCCATGCATTTGGCTGGTCAGTGAGAAAGATGAGATTACTCACATCACCGTTTTTGTCGAGATCTGCGAAAAGGGTTTCTGGCCTCCCCTTTAGTAGTTTCTGTTTAAAAGCTTTCCTCGTTGTGTCATTTTTTACCTCTGGGGGGGGTAGAGAATGGACTCAGCGCTGAGGGGGAGTGGAGACATGGTGCCTGTGGGTTCTGGGGGGTAGAGAATGGACTCAGCGCTGAGGGGGAGTGGGGACATGGTGCCTGTGGGCTCTGGAGGGTAGAGAATGGACTCAGTGCTGAGGGGAGGTGGGGACATGGTGCCTGTGGGCTCTGGAGGTTAGAGAATGGACTCAGTGCTGAGGGGGAGTGGAGACATGGTGCCTGTGGGTTCTGGGGGGTAGAGAATGGACTCAGCGCTGAGGGGGAGTGGGGACATGGTGCCTGTGGCCTCTGGAGGGTAGAGAATGGACTCAGTGCTGAGGGGGAGTGGGGACATGGTGCCTGTGGGCTCTGGAGGTTAGAGAATGGACTCCGTGCTGAGGGGGAGTGGAGACATGGTGCCTGTGGGTTCTGGGGGGTAGAGAATGGACTCAGCGCTGAGGGGGAGTGGGGACATGGTGCCTGTGGCCTCTGGAGGGTAGAGAATGGACTCAGCGCTGAGGGGGAGTGGGGACATGGTGCCTGTGGGTTCTGCTACTACTGCTGCTGCTGCTCTGTTGCCATGGCAACCGGTTTTGTTTGTCTGCTGCTGTTGCTAGCTAGCTCTAATTTAGCAACAACAAAAAAGCAAAGATAGTGAAAAGTCTTTACACACAAAAACAGAAGATATGTTTAAAGTTAGAGTCCGTGCACATCTCTCTCTCTCTCTGTCTCTCTGTCTCTCTCTCTCTCTCTCTCTCTCTCTCTCTCTCTCTCTCTCTCTCTCTCTCTCTCTCTCTCTCTCTCTCTCTCTCTCTCTCTCTGTCTCTCTCTCTCTCTCTCTCTCTCTCTCTCTCTCTCTCTCTCTCTCTCTCTCTCTCTCTCTCTCTCTCTCTGTCTCTGTCTCTCTCTCTCTCTCTCTCTCTCTCTCTCTCTCTCTCTCTCTCTCTCTCTCTCTCTCTCTCTCTCTCTCTCTCTCTCTGCTGTGTGTGTGTTCCAAAGGATTGTTTGATCCGGATGACCAGCTGTTCTGGATGACTGTGTTATCTGGCTCTCCGTGGCTGATGTGAGTACCGGTAAGTCTTTTAAAAGGGGTTAATACTGGCAAAGCCGCGAGAACAGACGGAATCCCCGGCCATGGCCTCAGAGCATGCGCACGCCAGCTGGCAAGCATGTTCACGGTCATATTCAAGTTCTACTTGTCCCAGGCTGTAATCCCAACATGTTTCAAGATTACCAACATCGTTCCTGCTCCCAAGAAATCAAAGTCACCTTTTACAATCACTATCGTCCTGAAGTACTCTCACCTCTCATCATGTGCCTGGAGAGACTAGAAAGACTGGTGCCTGGAGAGACTGGAGAGACTGGTGCCTGGAGAGACTGGAGAGAATGGTGCCTGGAGAGACTGGTGCCTGGAGAGACTGGTGCCTGGAGAGACTGGTGGGACTGGAGAGACTGGTAAGACTGGAGAGACTGGTGCCTGGAGAGACTGGTGAGACTGGAGAGACTGGGGCCTGGAGAGACTGGAGAGACTGGTGCCTGGAGAGACTGGAGAGACTGGTGCCTGGAGAGACTGGAGAGACTGGTGATACTGGAGAGACTGGTGAGACTGGAGAGACTGGTGAGACTGGTGCCTGGAGAGACTGGAGAGACTGGAGAGACTGGTGCCTGGAGAGACTGGTGAGACTGGAGAGAATGGTGAGACTGGAGAGACTGGTGCCTGGAGAGACTGGTGAGACTGGTGCCTGGAGAGACTGGAGAGACTGGTGCCTGGAGAGACTGGTGAGACTGGAGAGACTGGTGAGACTGGAGAGACTGGTGCCTGGAGAGACTGGTGAGACTGGTGCCTGGAGAGACTGGAGAGACTGGAAAGACTGGTGCCTGGAGAGACTGGTGCCTGGAGAGACTGGTGAGACTGGAGAGACTGGTGAGACTGGAGAGACTGGAGAGACTGGTGCCTGGAGAGACTGGTGAGACTGGAGAGACTGGTGAGACTGGAGAGACTGGTGCCTGGAGAGACTGGTGAGACTGGTGCCTGGAGAGACTGGAGAGACTGGTGCCTGGAGAGACTGGTGCCTGGAGAGACTGGTGAGACTGGAGAGACTGGTGAGACTGGAGAGACTGGTGCCTGGAGAGACTGGTGCCTGGAGAGACTGGTGAGACTGGAGAGACTGGTGAGACTGGAGAGACTGGTGCCTGGAGAGACTGGTGAGACTGGTGCCTGGAGAGACTGGTGCCTGGAGAGACTGGTGAGACTGGTGCCTGGTGAGACTGGAGAGACTGGTGCCTGGAGAGACTGGTGAGACTGGAGAGACTGGTGAGACTGGAGAGACTGGTGCCTGGAGAGACTGGTGAGACTGGAGAGACTGTTGAGACTGGAGAGACTGGTGCCTGGAGAGACTGGAGAGACTGGTGCCTGGAGAGACTGGAGAGACTGGTGCCTGGAGAGACTGGTAAGACTGGAGAGACTGGTGAGACTAGAGAGACTTGTGCCTGGAGAGACTGGTGAGACTGGTGCCTGGAGAGACTGGAGAGACTGGTGCCTGGAGAGACTGGAGAGACTGGTGCCTGGAGAGACTGGTGAGACTGGAGAGACTGGTGAAACTGGTGCCTGGAGAGACTGGAGACACTGGTGCCTGGAGAGACTGGAGTGACTGGTGCCTGGAGAGACTGGAGACACTGGTGCCTGGAGAGACTGGAGAGACTGGTGCCTGGAGAGACTGGAGAGACTGGTGCCTGGAGAGACTGGAGAGACTGGTGCCTGGAGAGACTGCAGAGACTGGTGAGACTGGAGAGACTGGAGAGACTGGAGACACTGGTGCCTGGAGAGACTGGAGAGACTGGTGCCTGGAGAGACTGGAGAGACTGGAGACACTGGTGCCTGGAGAGACTGGAGAGACTGGTGCCTGGAGAGACTGGAGAGACTGGTGCCTGGAGAGACTGGAGACACTGGTGCCTGGAGAGACTGGAGAGACTGGTGCCTGGAGAGACTGGAGAGACTGGTGCCTGGAGAGACTGGAGACACTGGTGCCTGGAGAGACTGGAGTGACTGGTGCCTGGAGAGACTGGAGACACTGGTGCCTGGAGAGACTGGAGAGACTGGTGCCTGGAGAGACTGGAGAGACTGGTGCCTGGAGAGACTGGAGAGACTTGTGCCTGGAGATACTGGTGCCTGGAGAGACTGGTCATGGCACACATCAACTCCATCATCCCAGACATCATGCATCCACTCAAATTTGCACACCTCCCCAATATATCCACAGATCTCAATTGCACTCCACACTGCCCTTTCCCACCTGGACAAGAGAAACACCTATGTGAGAATGCTGTTCATTGACTACAGTTCAGCGTTCAACACTTTTGTTCCCTCCAAGCTCATCACCAAGCTCAGAGTCCTGGGTCTGGACACCACCCTCTGGAACTGGATCCTGGACTTCCTGACGGGCCGTCCCCCGGGTTGTGGGGATAGGCAACAACATATCACATAACACAGGTTTCAAGTTCAAGTTTCAAGTTTTTTTGGTAGTATGTACAGGATACGCATGGTATACATCGTCCAACGAAACACTTACAGGCAGGTTCCTCTTCTGGACAACAATAAGAGATGACAACAAGAAGTAAAAGGCTAAGTAGAATAGACTAATATATTTGAGCAGTATAATACCGGAAGGCACACTTGTCTTTGGGAAGGTGGGGATGGGGGGAAGTGTATAACTGAACAGTATAATAAGAGTCTGGTAGCAGCAGTTGTGATGTGTCTGTAGCATGAATGTGTGTGTATGTCAGTGTGGGCTTGTGCATGAGTGAGTGCATGTGTGCTAAGATGTGGAGAATCAGAGCAGGTGGTCAGTCCAGTTCAAGTGTTCAGCAGTCTGATGGCTTGTAGAAGCCACAGGGGGGTGTGCTTAGCCCCATCCTGTACTCCGTGTTCACCCACGACAGTGTGGCCAAACACGAAACCAACTCCATCATCAAGTTGCTGACAACATGACTGTGAAGTCTCTCTCTCTCTCTCTATCTCTATCTCTCTCTCTCTCTCTCTCTCTCTCTCTCTCTCTCTCTCTCTCTCTCTCTCTCTCTCTCTCTCTCTCTCTCTCTCTCTCTATCTATCTATCTATCTATCTCTCTCTCTCTCTGTCTCTCTCTCTCTCTCTCACTCTCACTCTCACTCTCACTATCACTCTCACTCCATAGAAACAGGAAGTGGAGGTTAGGGAGCTCGTCTAACCATGCATATTCATGTTCCATCTCTGTCTGTGACAGAGGGTTGACATGGGAGACGTAGGCTCCCAGAGCATGGCTACCCATCTCCCTCCACCTCCTCTCCTCTCCTCTCCTCTCCTCTCCTCTCCTCTCCTCTCCTCTCCTCTCCTCTCCTCTCCTCTCCTCTCCTCTCCTCTCCTCTCCTCTCCACCCTCCCTCCTCTCCTCTCCTCTCCTCCACCTCTCTCTCCTCACCTCTCCTCCCCTCCTCCCCTCCTGCCCTCCACCTCTCCCCTCTCTCCTCCCCATGTCGGAACAGTTGATCAAGAAGGAATAACGCTATGTCAAGGAGGTCCGATATTTTTTTCTGTATGTAGATCCTTAGAGAACTCTGCAATGTTCGTAAGTAAACTAATGACAACCCCCATCTATATTGCTCAATAACACTAATATCTCCCAATGCCTCAAACCGAAGAGAAAATAAAAGTTGATAAACTCAAGCAAACCAGCCATAATGTCAACCTGTTCATTAGAGGAAGCCAAGCTTGCCAAGTAGCCCTATGCTAACGTTTCAGCATAATAAAGGCTATTTCTCATAATAAAGTACAACCGGATCATTTCGCAATAACCACGTCTTTTTCATTATAACAAAATCTTTATGGTAATAACAAAATCTTTATCGTTATAGCGTTGTCTTTTCTCGTAATAATGAGATAATGGATTATTTCAGTATAACGAGTTATTGAATTATCTCGTAATAATATTTATCTCTGAGTAGCAGCAATACGCCACCGTACATGTTTACTCCCCCTTTCCACAGTCTCTTTCTGTTCAGTCCCCCCCCCCCTCCTCTCTTCCCAGTTCAGAAGATGTTAGGCCTTCTTCTCTTCCTCTTCCTCTCTTCCTCTACTCATCCTTCCTCTTTTCCTCCTCTTCCTCTACTCATCCTTCCTCTCTTCCTCCTCTTCCTCTACTCATCCTTCCTCTCTTCCTCCTCTTCCTCTACTCATCCTTCCTCTCTTCCTCCTCTTCCTCTACTCATCCTTCCTCTCTTCCTCCTCTTCCTCTACTCATCTTCCCCTCTTCCTCCTCTTCTTCTACTCATCCTTCCTCCTCTTCTTCCTCTTCCTCTACTCATCCTTCCTCCTCTTCTTCCTCTTCCTCTACTCATCCTTCCTCCTCTTCTTCCTCTTCCTCTACTCATCCTTCTTCTCTACTTCTTTCTTCCAACATCTGTCCTTTTCTCTCCTTTCAACTGATTGGCTTAGAAAGCTTATCGTGAGTGAAGGCTTCATTGTCTGTGTGCAGCCAGACAGACTGTGGTTCATCCAGCAGACAGACATGATTGTGGCCTTTTCCTTCTGAAGGACTGTCAATCAAATCACCTGTCTAATGATCATGTCCCACCAGCCCACAGCCACCCACCTGTGTGTGAGTGAAGGCAGGTATACATGTGTGTGTCAGAGAGAGACAGGAAATGCAATCCTGAAATCTATGGATTTTAACTCTTTCACCATCTCGTGATGGAACATTCAAGGTCTGAAGTCCTCTGCTCTTAGTCTTAAGAGCAGGGACCGTGATTTTATTAGATAAATAGGAAATTCAGATATTATTGTTTTGAAGGAGACGTGGAGTAGAGGAGATGGGTTCACTGGCTGTCCTCTAGGGTACAGGGAAGTGGTGGTCCCATCCACCAAATTGAGATGAGTCAGTCAGGGGATTCAAGGGAAATGCTGATTTGGTTCAAAACACAGCTAACACACTTAATAGAACTAATCAAAACAGGATAATCTTTCATTTGGCTGAAAATCTAAAAGGAGGCGATCTCCACTGACCAAAATGTCTTCCTCTGTGCTACACATATCCCCCATCATAATCCCCTTACTACAAGGAAGACAGCTTCTCCATCCTAGAAGAGGAGATCAATCATTGTCAGGCTCAGGGAAATGTTCTGATCTGATCTTAATGCTAGGACTGGAGAAGAACCAGACACAATTAGCACACAGGGAGACAAACACATACCTACAAACATCAGCATTCCTCTCCCCTCATATCCCCCAGGAAGAACTTTGATTAAAAATAACAACAGAAATGGGAACCAACTATTGCAGGTCTGTGGAACACTGGGTCTGTACATAGTCAATGGAAGGCTACAGGGGACTGGAACACTGGGTCTGTACATAGTCAATGGAAGGCTACAATGGGACTGGAACACTGGGTCTGTACATAGTCAATGGAAGACTACAGGGGACTGGAACACTGGGTCTGTACATAGTCAATGGAAGGCTACAATGGGACTGGAACACTGGGTCTGTACATAGTCAATGGAAGGCTACAGGGGACTGGAACACTGGGTCTGTACATAGTCAATGGAAGGCTACAATGGGACTGGAACACTGGGTCTGTACATAGTCAATGGAAGGCTACAGGGGACTGGAACACTGGGTCTGTACATCGTCAATGGAAGGCTACAATGGGACTGGAACACTGGGTCTGTACATAGTCAATGGAAGGCTACAGGGGACTGGAACACTGGGTCTGTACATAGTCAATGGAAGGCTACAGGGGACTGGAACACTGGGTCTGTACATAGTCAATGGAAGGCTACAATGGGACTGGAACACTGGGTCTGTACATAGTCAATGGAAGGCTACAGGGGACTGGAACACTGGGTCTGTACATAGTCAATGGAAGGCTACAATGGGACTGGAACACTGGGTCTGTACATAGTCAATGGAAGGCTACAGGGGACTGGAACACTGGGTCTGTACATCGTCAGGGACTCTTTGGGGAGGTATACATACAGCTCACCTCTTGGCAGTAGTCCTGTAGATGATGTCATCACAGACCTAGATCCAGTGTCTTTCAGAGCATTCACAGTCAGCCTACTAAAACAACTATCAGACCACAGCAAAATTACAACACAGCAAAAAAAAGGCAGAAACAAACCACAGGGGGAAGAGCCCAGTAGACCAATCAGTCCTATGGATGGATGGAAAATACAATGCAAAACTACCAGAAAGCAATTGGCAATCCAAAAATGCAATCCCTCTTAAACAACTTTCTGGCCCACGCGTACTGTATCATCACAATAAGGAAGGCGTAGATGTGGCTGTACAAATTTAAACAGCATTTTTTTTACCCTTATCCAAATGAAAAAAGACACCTAAAAACTGATGAAAAATTGTTTGATTATGATTGCAAATATATTCAACTAAAAACATAGAAAATCAGACAACCAGGATCTGCTTCTTCAGTATAGGGCAACCCTATATATAAATATTAACTATATAGAAATGTTACAATGAATTTGGAACAATTAAAAAACGGACAATTCTTGAATCAGCCATTAAAGACAACCAGAACCCTTTGGATTCCCCAATAACAGAAAAATTAATATTTGAAAAAAAAAGACAGGCCCTGCAACTAGAAGCCTTCACGGATCCACCTGTACCCGAATACCTGAGACCCGACCTGGGGACCTGAGCGGGTCCGGATCCAGAATTCTAAATAATGTCACCGGTTTGGGTTGGATCTGATATGACTGTCACTGGTCTCGGCATGTGTAATTTTAACTGACTGTTCCGGAATGGCCCGTACAGAACCTGACAGACTGCTGCAGTAGAGAGCGAGAGACATGGTATGCCTTAAGATGCTGCTCTTGCTTTTCCCCAGAGTGGAGCGTGGAGCTTGTTGCTGTTGGCCAATCCTGAAGTCATCAAAGCAGCAATAGGCTGCAGTCTGAGCCTCTGTGTGGCAAAAGTTGTATTTAAAAATGGTTATTTATACATATTGAGTCCGGGTGGGACAGCCATACTCAAAACGATTTAACACAGTTTTGAGTGTAGGCTATTTCCCTGACATCTGGAACCAAGGACTATTAACATTTGTTTTTAAATGGAGACAAATTGGTCACACTTTATTTGGGGTAGTCCGGATTTTCCATATGTAGATCCTCTACAGATGGTCATATTATTAACAAACTATCTGTTGATAAGCAACTGCTTCCTAAGGTTACGGTTAGGGTTAAGGTTTAGAACAAGGGTTAGGGTAAGGGTTAAGGTTAGGGGTTAGGGTTAGGGTTAAGATAAGGTTTAAGGTTAGGGGTTAGGGTTAGAGAAAGGGTTAGGGTTAGGATAAGGGTTAACGTTAGGGGTTAGGGCTAGGGAAAGGGTTATGTTTAGGGTTAGGATAAGGGTTAAGGTTAGGGGTTAGGGTTAGGGTTAAGGCTAAGGTTAGGGTTAGGGTTAAGGTTAAGGTTAGGGTTAGGGTTAGGGTTAGGGTTAAGGTTAGGGTTAGGGTTAGGGTAGGGGTTAAGGTTAAGGTTACGGTTAGGGATAAGGTTTAGAACAAGGGTTAGGGTAAGGGTTAAGGTTAGGGGTTAGGGTTAGGGTTAAGGTTAGGGGTTAGGGCTAGGGTTAGTAGATAGTTAGTTGAAATGTTACAGATGGACTATCCAAACAAAGTGTTACAGACAAATTTGACCCAAACAATTACCGTGGCATTTGTGTCAACAGCAACCTGGGGGAAATATTCTGCACTGTCATGAACAGTAGAGTACTGCACATTCTCAGTGAACACAATGTCCTGAGCAAATCAAATCAGTGAATCAAAACAAAACAACATTTTTCTCCTGCTTTGTGGATTTCCAAAAAGCCTTTGATTCAATTTGGCATGAAGGTTTTTTACTCAAATTAATTAAAAGTGGTGTGGGTGGAAAAACATATGATGTCAATGTACACAAATAACAAATGTGAGATAAACATGCAAAGTTTATTTTCCCAAGGGCGCAGAGTAAATAGGGAAACAACTTGAGCTGAAGTTGATTTAATATCTATATGAATTAATTGGCAAAAACACTATATTGATCCACAGCTCCTGGTCTCAGTCTTAACGACACAGAAATAAAATGCCTCCTATATGCAGATGACCTGGTGCTTCTGTCTCCCACAAAAGATACCTCCTGTAATCAGATGACCTGGTGCTTCTGTCTCCCACAAAAGATACCTCCTGTAATCAGATGACCTGGTGCTTCTGTCTCCCACAAAAGATACCTCCTGTAATCAGATGACCTGGTGCTTCTGTCTCCCACAAAAGATACCACCTGTAATCAGATGACCTGGTGCTTCTGTCTCCCACAAATGATACCTCCTGTAATCAGATGACCTGGTGCTGCTGTCTCCCACAAAAGTATGGGTGTCTGAGCTGAATGTTATTTGCTTATGCAGACAATCTGGAATTTTTATTAAAGTAATACTTCTCATAAAAACTAGAAGAGAAGCAGTTAATCTCTCGTCAACCCTCAACCAGGAAAGACTGGCATGTTGTTGATGTTAGTTCTGTGTGGGCAGTTAAGGGCCGTGCTGCTCTGTTTTGAGCCGGCTGCAGCTTTGCTAGGTCTTTCTCTAGCTGGACCTGACCATATTACCAGACAGTAATCAAGACGGGACAAGACCAGAGCCTGAACAGCTAGTACAGTTGATCTTTGTTTAAAGAAAACGCAGAACATATTTTTTTTTTAACAGACATACCCCTCCCCATCTTCACAACAACTTTAGATGAGGCAGGTGAACTTGCAACCGCAACACTTCAAAACATTTTAACATGAGATCCTCTTTAAGCTTTACAGGAACATGGCTCTGAACGTACTGCAACGCCTCCGTTCCAGGTTCTTTTCTGTAGATGTTATATCCTTGTATTGCTACTGCTGTATCATCAAAGTAATTAACTCAGTGAGTTTCAGAGATGGTCAGTAAATGAACGTTATCTGATGATTTCATTAACCTTATTTCTAAGGCTACATATGTTAATATGGGCAATTCAGTCTTAGCCCTTTCCTGGGTAGCTTTTTCGGAGATAGACATAATACGGAGAATAAAAACAATGTTTAGGTAACAGTCGGTCAATCAGGCGCTTGTGGCTGTCAGCTGCTGTATGAGTGTAAGTATATGTGATGCTGGGCTGAAGCTACTGACCCGGAAGCTTGGCTCTCTCCTCCCGGGCTTTTGGGAGGGAGGGTGGACAATGAGCTTGTCGTAGTGGATGTAAGCAGTGTCCCAACGCTCTCTGGCTGAAATACGTTGTTTTTTTTTCCGCCTCTGGCACTCAGCTTCAGAGATGTCCTCGTTAAGGGAGCTGTTGGTTCCTCTTAAGTTCTCCAGAACAGCCATTTTGTACCTTAGGAACTTGACCACTATCGGCCTGGGTCTGTCACCTAGGCTCTTTACAGATTTTCCAGACCTGTGGGCGCGCTCCACCTCAATCTTCCTATTATCCACCTGCAGCTTTTCATAATTATTCTCACTTTCTCCTCAGATTCCGTCCAGGTCTCATGTGGAGACTGGTATACCATCCACAACAATGATTTTCCTCCTGGATTGTCCCTCTAGATAGTCTGTTTTCCCAGTCATCTGTAATAATGATTCACAAACAGTGCTGACTTACAGTGCGCGGACTTCCAGTTTGTCATCTGCAAGTCTCTTTCATGACATGGTAGTTTTGGTATATGTAGTTCATGTTTATGTTTGAGTAGGAGGTTGGCCTGTTGTTTATGATGATGTTGTCCTGCTGAGTCTACCTTTACCACCTGTTATCTCAGTGCTGGTTTAACGTATTAGTGGTATTACGGTAAATGTAATAGTATTACAGGTATTACAGTAAATGTCTCTCCCTGACCGCTCCTTCAAGGGTCACGGTTTGACATTTTCTCTAGTGGTGAGAGAGATGATGAGTCAAACTATCGGTGGGAGTTGCCCTTAAAGGCCCAGTACAGTCAAAAACGTGATTTTCTTGTGTTATATATATACAGTATATATATATTTCCGCACTGTAAGGTTGGAATAATACTGTGAAGTTGTGAAAATGATGATAATGCCCTTTTAGTGTAAGAGCTGTTTGAGATTTCAACCTGTTTTGGTGGGATGGAGTTTTGACCGGCCTGGTGACATCACCAGGTAGTAAAGGAGTCAATAGACCAATAAGAAAGAGAGTTCCAAACCAATGACAGCTAGTTTCCAGTTTTCCCCTCCCCACTCAGACCCCTCCCAGACAGTCCTAGCTAAATTCTTGCTTGAGAAATTAGTCTTTGCTAAAAAGCTTATTTTTTACAAAACATACACACACACACACACACACACACACACACACACACACACACACACACACACACACACACACACACACACACGACCCCTCTCCCTGGTATGCTAATGTCCCAGACAGATAGATGATGGGCCACCCGGGACGTCTCTTAATCACACTGGAGTTAGGAGGGGAGGAAATAAGGGAGGGAGATGGGGGAGGAGAGGGGAGGAGTAGGAAAAGAAGGAATGGAAAGACTGAGAGGGGGGGAAGATATGAGAGGGTAGGATGGGTGAGGAAGGGGGAGAGGGAGATTGGAGCCCGAGCAACCATGACGATCACCTCAAATCCAATTGCCGATTAGGAGAGAGAAAGAGAGAGACAGAGAGGGAGGGAGAGAGAAAGGGAGGGTGGTGGGTAGTCTGAGAGAGAGAGAGAGAGAGAGAGAGAGAGAGAGAGAGAGAGAGAGAGAGAGAGAGAGAGAGAGAGAGAGAGAGAGAGAGAGAGAGAGAGAGAGAGAAAGGCAGAGAGAGAGAGAGAGAGAGAGAGAGAGAAGGAGAAAGGGGGACAGAGAGAGAGAGAGAGAGAGAGAGAGAGAGAGAGAGAGAGAGAGAGAGAGAGAGAGAGAAAGGGGGACAGAGAGAGAGAGAGAGAGAGAGAGAGAGAGAGAGAGAGAGAGAGAGAGAGAGAGAGAGAGAGAGAGAGAGAGAGAGAAAGTGCAACCAGTGAAGAACAATCGCCATTGTAAATACAACCCATATTTATGTTTATTTATTTTCCCTTTTGTACTTTAACTATTTGCACATTGTTACACACTGTACATTATATAGTCATAACATGACATTTGAAATGTCTTGAATCTTTTTGAACTTTTGTGAGTGTAACATTATTATCTATTTCACTTGCTTTGGCAACGGGTAAAGAGAGATATAGAGGAAGGTGTGTTCTGTCCCTGGGTAAAGAGAGATATAGAGGAAGGTGTGTTCTGTCCCTGGGTAAAGAGAGATATAGAGGAAGGTGTGTTCTGTCCCTGGGTAAAGAGAGATATAGAGGAAGGTTTGTTCTTTCCCTGGGGTAAAGGAAAAATAGATATGGGTCTATCTACACTGAACAAATACAGTACCAGTCAAAAGTTTGGACACACCTACTCATTCAAGGGTTTTTCTTTATTTTTACTATTTTCTACATTGTAGAATAATAGTGAAGATATCAAAACTATGAAATAACACATATGGAATCATGCAGTAACCAAAAAAGTGTTAAACAAATCAAAATATATTTTATATTTGAGATTCTTCAAAGAAGCCACCCTTTGCCTTGACGACAGCTTTGCACACTCTTGGCATTCTCTCAACCAGCTTCACCTGGAATGCTTTTCCAACAGTCTTGAAGGAGTGCCTACATATGCTGTTGGCTGCTTTTCCTTCACTCTGCGGTCCAACTCATCCCAAACCATCTCAATTGGGTTGAGGTCGGGTGATTGTGGAGGCCAGGTCATCTGATGCAGCACTCCATCACTCTCCTTCTTGGTCAAATAGCCCTTACACAGCCTGGAGGTGTGTTTTGGGTCATTGTCCTGTTGAAAAACAAATGATAGTCCCACTAAGCACAAACCAGGTGGGATGGCGTATCGCTGCAGAATGCTGTGGTAGCCATGCTGGTTAAGTGTGCCTTGAATTCTAAATAAATCACTGACAGTGACACCAGCAAAGCACCCCCACACCATCACACCTCCTCCTTCATGCTTCATGGTGGGAACCACACATGCAGAGATCATCCTTTCACCTACTCTGCGTCTCACAAAGACACGGCGGTTGGAACCAAAAATATCCAATTTGGATTCATCAGACCAAAGGACAGATTTCCACCGGTCTAATGTCCTTTGCACGTGTTTCTTGACCCAAGCAAGTCTCTTCTTATTATTGGTGTCCTTTAGTAGTGGTTTCTTTGCAGCAATTCGACCATGAAGGCCTGATTCATGCAGTCTCCTCTGAACAGTTGATATTGAGATGTGTTTGGTACTTGAACTCTGTGAAGCATTTATTTGGGCTGCAATTTCTGAGGCTGTTAACTCTAATGAAGTTATCCTCTGCAGCAGAGGTAACTCTGGGTCTTCCATTCCTGTGGCGGTCCTCATGAGAGCCAGTTTCATCATAGCGCTTGATGGTTTTTGCAACTGCACTTGAAGAAACTTTCAAAGTTCTGATTGACTGATCTTCATGTCTTAAAGTAATGATGGACTGTCATTTCGCTTTGCTTATTTGAGCTGTTCTTGCCATAATATGGACTTGGTCTTTTACCAGATAGGGCTATCTTCTGTATACCACCCCTACCTTGTCACGACACAACTGAGTAGAGTATTGGAGGCTATTTTGTAAATGACATCGCCGAAGTCAAGGATCGTTAGGATAGTTAGTTTTACGAGGGCATGTTTGGCAGCATGAGTAATGGAGGCTTTGTTGCGAAATAGGAAGCCGATTCTAGATTTAACTTTGGATTGGAGATTCTTAATGTGAGTCTGGAAGGAGAGTTTACAGTCTAAAAAGACACCTAGGTATTTGTAGTTGTCCACATACTCTAGGTCAGACCAGTCGAGAGTAGTGATTATTGTCGGGTGGGCGGGTGCCAGCAGCGTTCGATTGAAGAGCATGCATTTAGTTTTACTAGTGTTTAAGAGCAGTTGGAGGCTACTGAAGGAGTGTTGTATGGCATTGAAGCTCATTTGGAGGTTTGTTAACACAGTGTCCAATGAAGGGCCAGATGTATACAAAATGGTGTCGTCTGCGTAGAGGTGGATCTGAAAGTCACCAGCAGCAAGAGCGACATCATTGATATACACTGTGAAAAGAGTCGGCCCAAGAATTGAACCCTGTGGCACCCCCATATAGACTGCCATAGGTCCAGACAACAGGCCCTCCGATTTGACACATTGAACTCTATCTAAGAAGTAGTTGGTGAACCAGGCGAGGCAGTCATTTGAGAAACCAAGGCTATTTAGTCTGCCAATAAGAATGCAGTGGTTGACAGAGTCGAAAGCCTTGGCCAGGTCGATGAAGACGGCTGCACAGTACTGTCAATTATCGATCGCGGTTATAATATCGTTTAAGACCTTGAGCGTGGCTGAGGTGCACCCATGACCAGCTCGGAAACCGTATTGCATAGCGGAGAAGGTACGGTGGGATTCGAAATGGTCGGTGATCTGTTTGTTAACTTGGCTTTCAAAAACTTTCGAAAGGCAGGGCAGGATGGATATAGGTCTGTAACAGTTTTGATCTAGAGTGTCACCCCCTTTGAAGAGGGGGATGACCGCAGCAGCTTTCCAATCTCTGGGGATCTCAGACGTTACGAAAGAGAGGTTGAACAGGCTAGTAATAGGGGTTGCGACAATTTCGGCGACTAGTTTTAGAAAGAAAGGGTCCAGATTGTCTAGCCCAGATGATTTGTAGGGGTCCAGATTTTGCAGCTCTTTCAGAACATCAGCTGTCTGAATTTGTGTGAAGGAGAAGCGGGGGGGCATGGGCAAGTTGCAGCAGAGGGTGCAGAGCTGGTGGCCGGGGTAGTGGTAGCCAGGTGGCAAGCATGGGCAGCCGTAGCATAATGCTTGTTGAAATTCTCGATTATTGTAGATTTATCGGTGGTGATAGTGTTTCCTAGCCTCAGTGCAGTGGGCAGCTGGGAGGAAGTGCTCTTATTCTCCATGGACTTTACAGTGTCCCAAAACTATTTGGAGTTAGTGCTACAGGATGCACATTTCTGTTTGAAAAAATTAACCTTTGCTTTCCTAACTTCCCTGAAAAGTTGCATATTGCGGGGGCTATTTGATGCTAATGCAGTACGCCACAGGATGTTTTTGTGCTGGTCAAGGGCAGTCAAGTCTGAGGAGAACCAGGGGCTATATCTGTTCTTAGTTCTGTATTTTTTGAATGGGGCATGTTTATTTAAGATTGAGAGGAAATTACTTTTAAAGAACAACCAGGCATCCTCTACTGACGGAATGAGATCTATATCCATCCAGGATACCTGGGCCAGGTCAATTAGGAAGGCCTGCTCGCTAAAGTGTTTTAGGGAGCGTTTGAGGGTTGGTCGTTTGACCGCGGACCCGTTACGGACGCAGGCAATAAGGCAGTGATCGCTGAGATCCTGGTTGAAGACAGTGGAGGTGTATTTAGAGGGTACGTTAGTCAGGATGATACAGTGAGGGAAAAAAGTATTTGATCCCCTGCTGATTTTGTACGTTTGCCCATTGACAAAGAAATGATCAATCTATAATTTTAATGGTAGGGTTATTTGAACAGTGAGAGACAGAATAACAACAAAAAAATCCAGAAAAACGCATGTCAAAAATGTTATAAATTGATTTGCATTTTAATGAGGGAAATAAGTATTTGACCCCTCTGCAAAACATGACTTAGTACTTGGTGGCAAAACCCTTGTTGGCAATCACAGAGGTCAGACGTTTCTTGAAGTTGGCCACCAGGTTTGCACACATCTCAGGAGGGATTTTGTCCCACTCCTCTTTGCAGATCTTCTCCAAGTCATTAAGGTTTCGAGGCTGACGTTTGGCAACTCGAACCTTCAGCTCCCTCCAAATATTTTCTATGGGATTAAGGTCTGGAGACTGGCTAGGCCACTCCAGGACCTTAATGTGCTTCTTCTTGAGCCACTCCTTTGTTGCCTTGGCTGTGTGTTTTGGGTCATTGTCATGCTGGAATACCCATCCACTACCCATTTTCAATCCCCTGGCTGAGGGAAGGAGGTTCTCACCCAAGATTTGACGGTACATGGCCCCGTCCATCGTCCCTTTGATTCTGTGAAGTTGTCCTGTCCCCTTAGCAGAAAAACACCCCAAAGCATAATGTTTCCACCTCCATGTTTGACGGTGGGGATGGTGTTCTTGGCATCATAGGCAACATTCCTCCTCCTCCAAACACGGCGAGTTGAGTTGATGCCAAAGAGCTCGATTTTGGTCTCATCTGACCACAACACTTTCACCCAGTTCTCCTCTGAATCATTCAGGTGTTCATTGGCAAACCTCAGACGGGCCTGTATATGTGCTTTCTTGAGCAGGGGGACCTTGCGGGTGCTGCAGGATTTCAGTCCTTCACGGCGTAGTGTGTTACCAATTGTTTTCTTGGTGACTATGGTCCCAGCTGCCTTGAGATCATTGACAAGATCCTCCCGTGTAGTTCTGGGCTGATTACTCACCGTTCTCATGATCATTGCAACTCCACGAGGTGAGATCTTGCATGGAGCCCCAGGCCGAGGGAGATTGACAGTTTCTTCCATTTGCGAATTATCGCACCAACTCACACCAAGCTGCTTGGCGATGGTCTTGTAGCCCATTCCAGCCTTGTGTAGGTCTACAATCTTGTCGCTGACATCCTTGGAGAGCTGTTTGGTCTTGGCCATGGTGGAGAGTTTGGAATCTGATTGATTGATTGCTTCTGTGGACAGGTGTCTTTTATACAGGCACCAAACTGAGATTAGGAGCCCTCCCTTTAAGAGTGTGCTCCTAATCTCAGCTCGTTACCTGTATAAAAGACACCTTGGAGCCAGAAATCTTTCTGATTGAGAGGGGGTCCAATACTTATTTCCCTCATTAAAATGCAAATCAATTTATAACATTTTTGACATGCGTTTTTCTGGATTTTTGTTGTTGTTATTCTGTCTCTCACTGTTCAAATAAACCTACCATTAAATTATAGACTGATCATTTCTTTGTCAGTGGGCAAACGTACAAAATCAGCACGGGATCAAATACCTTTTTCCCTCACTGTAGGTGTCTGGTTAGACCGTAAACTCTCCTTCCAGACTCACATTAAGCATCTCCAATCCAAAGTTAAATCTAGAATCGGCTTCCTATTTTGCAACAAAGCCTCCTTCATTCATGATGCTAAACATGCCCTCGTAAAACGGACTATCCTACCGATCCTTGACTTCGACGATGTAATTTACAAAATAGCTTCCAACACTCAACTCAGCAAATTGGATGTAGTCTATCACAGTGCCATCCGTTTTGTCACCAAAGCCCCATATACTACCCACCATTGTGACCTGTACGCTCTCGTTGGCTGGCCCTCACTACATATTCGTTGCCAAACCCACTGGCTCCAGGCCATCTATAAATCACTGGTAGGCAAATCCCTGCCTTATCTTAGCTCACTGGTCACCATAGCAGCACCCACCCATAGTCTGCGCTCCAGCAGGTATATCTCACTGGTCATCCCCAAAGCCAACACCACCTTTGGCAGCCATTCCTTCAATTTCTCTGCTGCAAATGACTGGAACGAACTACAAAAAACTCTGAAGCTGGAGACGCTTATCTCCCTCAATAACTTTAAGCATCAGTTGTCAGAGCAGCTTACCGTTCACTGTACCTGTACACCGCCCATCTGTAATTAGCCCACCCAACTACCTCATCCCTATATTGTTATTTACATTGTTATTTATTTTGCTAATTTGCACCCCAGTATCTCTAATTGCACATCATCTTCTGCACATCTATCACTCCAGTGTTAATGCTAAATTGTAATTATTTTGAACTATGGCCTATATATTGCCTTACCTCCATAACTTACTACATTTGCACACACTGTATATAGCTTTTCTATTTTCTAT
The DNA here is from genome assembly GCF_020615455.1 of Coregonus clupeaformis. NCBI lineage: Eukaryota > Metazoa > Chordata > Actinopteri > Salmoniformes > Salmonidae > Coregonus > Coregonus clupeaformis. The sequence continues at coordinate 61,006,905 of NC_059208.1, read as the reverse complement.
TGTGTTATTGACTGTATGTTTTTGTTTATTCCATATGTGGCTGTGTCATTGTTGTTTTTATCGCACTGCTTTGCTTTATCTTGGCCAGGTCGCAGTTGTAAATGAGAACTTGTTCTCAGCTGGCTTACCTGGTTAAATAAAGGTGAAATAAAATAAAAAAATAAAAAAAGTATGGGCAGCTATTAATCAATTAATTAATAGATCATATATTCATAGATGAATAGAATGGAGTTACAAGAGTGACCTCCTACTTTGAAAGGACAGGAAGTGTTAGGTGTGCACTTGACCTCACGTAAGTGAGGGAGGCCCCGCTCTCTCGCTATCCCAGATGTTTAGTTCATTTCATTCCGATCTCCTTTGCATCATTGTAGCCATTTTCTGTAGCCTGTCAACTATGCGTCTGTCTATCCCTGTTCTCTCCTCTCCGCACAGGATATACAAACGCCTCACACCGCGTGGCTGCTGCCACTCTAACCTGGTGGTCCCTGCGCGCACGACCCACGTGGAGTTCCAGGTCTCTGCTGTTCTGTGGCCAACAAGGCAGAGTTCATCTCAGCCTATGCTACCCTCCAGTCCCTCGACTTCTTGGCGCTGACGGAAACATGGATTACCACTGAAAACACTGCTACTCCTACTGCTCTCTCCTCGTCTGACCATGTGTTCTCGCATACCCCGAGAGCGTCTGGTCAGCGGGGTGGTGGCACAGGAATCCTCATCTCTCCCAAGTGGACATTCTCTCTTTTTCCCCTGACCCATCTGTCTATCTCCTCATTTGAATTCCATGCTGTCACAGTCACTAGCCCATTCAAGCTTAACATTCTTCTCATTTATCGCCCTCCAGGTTCCCTTGGAGAGTTCATCAATGAGCTTGACGCCTTGATAAGTTCCTTTCCTGAGGATGGCTCACCCCTCACAGTTCTGGGTGACATTAACCTGCCGACGTCTGCCTTCGACTCATTTCTCTCTGCCGCCTTCTTTCCACTCCTCTCCTCTTTTGACCTCACCCTCTCACCGTCCCCCCCTACTCACAAGGCAGGCAGTACGCTTGACCTCATCTTTACTAGATGCTGTTCTTCTACTAATCTCACTGCAACTCCCCTCCATGTCTCCGACCACTACTTTGTATCCTTTTCTCTCTCGCTCTCCTCCAACACTACTCACTCTGCCCCTACTCAGATGGTAATGCGCCGTCGCAACCTTCGCTCTCTTTCTCCCGCTACTCTCTCCTCTTCCATCCTATCATCTCTTCCCTCTGCTCAATCCTTCTCCCTCCAATCTCCTGATTCTGCCTCCTCAACCCTCCTCTCCTCCCTTTCTGCATCATTTGACTCTCCATGTCCCCTATCCTCCCGGCCGGCTCGGTCCTCCCCTCCTGCTCTGTGGCTTGACGACTCATTGCGAGCTCACAGAACAGGGCTCCGGGCAGCCGAGCGGAAATGGAGGAAAACTAGACTACCTGCGGACCTGTCATCTTTCCACTCCCTCCTCTCTACATTCTCTTCCTCCGTTTCTGCTGCTAAATCCACTTTCTACCACTCTAAATTTCTAACCCTAGGAAGCTCTTTGCCACCTTCTCCTCCCTGCTGAATCCAGTTCCCGCTCAGCCCAGTCAAAACTGTTCACTGCTCTGGCACCCCAATGGTGAAACAAGCTCCCTCATGACGCCAAGTCGGCGGAGTCACTTACCACCTTCCGGAGACACTTGAAACCCCACCTCTTTAAGGAATACCTGGGATAGGATAAGGTAATCCTTCTACCCCCCGTAACCCCCAAAAAAAAAAAAAATATAATAAAAAATAAATAAATAAATAAAACATTGTAAAGTGGTTATCCCACTGGCTATGAGGTGAATGCACCGATTTGTAAGTCGCTCTGGATAAGAGCGTCTGCTAACGTAAATGTAATTAATTTTATTGATTGTATCCATGTTCCACCTTTATATATTATTTTATTCACATGCAAACATTTAGAAAATTATTATTAATGACTTTGTAAGTTACCCACTACAAGAAATGCTCACTGGTACCCTAGTTTATAGAAAGACCCATATAGAGGAAGGAGGAGAGAACAGCACAGAGGAAAAGTGGAGAGAGACAGAGGTATGGAGAGAAAAGGGGGATAAAAATAGAGGCTCTCTCTCTCCCTTCTGTCTCTCTCTCTCTCTCTCCCTTCTGTCTCTCTCTCTCTCACTTCTGTCTCTCTCTCTCTCTCTCTCCCTTCTGTCTCTCTCTCTCCCTTCTGTCTCTCTCTCTCTCTCTCTCTCTCTCTCTCACACACACACACACACACAATCACACACAAACACACACACACAAACACACACACACACAAACACACACACACACACCTGTGAGTAGGACCACCTGTGTGTCTTCGAATCCAGCGGAGCTTTAATCTATCTGGGCTGTCTACCTTTGATGTGAAAATATCTCTCACCTTCTCTTCCTCTCTCTTATTCTCTCTCTCTCTCTCTCTCTCTTTGTCTCTCTCTCTCTCTCTCTCTCTCAATTCAATTTAAGGGCTTTATTAGAATGGGAAATGTATGATAACATTGCCAAAGCAAGTGAAGTAGATAATAAACAAAAGTGAAATAAACAATACAAAATGATCAGTAAACATTACACTCACAAAAGTTCCAAAAGAATAAAGACATTTCAAATATCATATTATGTCTATATACAGTGTTGTATTGATGTGCAAATAGTTAAAGTACAAAAGGGAAAATAAATCAATATAAATATGGGTTGCATTTACATTAGTGTTTGTTCATCACTGGTTGCCCTTTTCTTGTGGCAACAGTTCACAAATCGTGCTGCTGTGATGGCACACTGTGGTATTCCACCCAATAGATATGGGAGTCTCTTGAGAGCCAGGTCTGCCTACGGCGGCCTTTCTCAATAGCAAGGCTATGCTCACTGAGTCTGTACATAGTCAAAGCTTTCCTTAAGTTTGGGTCAGTCACAGTGGTCAGGTATTTTGCCACTGTGTACTCTGTTTAGGGCTAAATATCATTCTAGTTTGCTCAGTTCTTTTGTTAATTCTGTACAATGTGTTAAGTAATAATATTTTTGTTTTCTCATGATTTGGTTGGGTCTAACTGTGTTGCTGTCCTGGGGCTCTGTGGGGTCTGTTTGAGTTTGTGAACAGAGCCCCCAGTACAGCTCCAGGTTCATCTCTCTGTAGGTCTCTCTCTCTCTCTCTCTCTCTCTCTCTCTCTCTCTCTCTCTCTCTCTCTCTCTCTCTCTCTCTCTCTCTCTCTCTCTCTCTCTCTCTCTCTCTCTCTCTCTCTCTCTCTCTCTCTCTCTCTCTCCTCTCTCTCTCTCTCTCTCTCTCTCTCTCCTCTATGTCTCTCTCTCTCTCTCTCTCTCTCTCTCTCTCTCTCTCTCTCTCTCCACCCCTTCTCTCTCTGTCTCTCTCTCTCTCTCTCTCTCTCTCTCTCTCTCTCTGTCTCTCTTTCCTTTTTGGGAACTAAACACACACACAAACAAACATGCAGGTGCACACACGCCCACATAAACACACACAAACAAACACAACCACTCCACCTGTTGTCTGGCCGGATGAATGAAAACACATGGTGTCCCTTCCATTTCTCATTTACACATTCACTCCTATTGTTCACTATTCATAATGGGGCTATGTTTACCCACATTACTATTTTGGGCTTCACAGGCCACCATATATCAACCTCTGTCTTCTGAAATAAATTGAATGTATCCCTATAATCTCTCCTTCCTTCTGATGTGTGGACTGGATTGGTGTTTACAAGGGATAGTTTGAGTTTCAATATACTAGTAATTTTCTTTAAAATACACGAAGGGAGCAGAAGAAGTGCACACTTCATAAGAAAGGAATGATACTTGTGATGTACCCATTGCTAGATCTATGGGAGGTCAAATGACTTCCAATCAGCTCTGAACCCCAGTGAAAAAAGGCTCCACCTCCATGTGATTCCGTTTCCTTTTCACCACCTTCCATATTATCTTCCTCCATCCGATCGAAGGACCGTGAAAAATTAGCGTGGGCACCACGATTCACTTGTTCACTGAGTCCTCCTCGTGGCCTAACCAGTCACCGGACTGTCCACAATCATTTTGGTCCTCTGTAGCTCAGCTGGTAGAGAACGGCACTTGTAACGCCAGGGTAGTGGGTTCGATCCCCGGGACCACCCATAAAATAAAATAAATAAAAATGTATGCACGCATGACTGTAAGTCGCTTTGGATAAAAGCGTCTGCTAATTATTATTATTTATTTTCGAAGGTCCTTCGACCGAATGGAAGAGGATAATGTGCCAGGTGGTGGAATGGAAACAATACCATCTGGAGGACAGCACTCATTCCCTGGGGATTTGTACAGAGGATATGTCCAGTAAAGCAAGAGGACAAACAAGGCAGACCGCACATCCACTGGGGGCTAGACCCAAGAATATGTCCATGTCCATTCCAGGAGGACAATCAAGGCTCCAACGTCAGAAACGCCTTCCCCCCTTACTAAATAATTTTGTCCCCCCTTACTAAAGAGGACAGGCTATCCCAGGCTATGGATATGGAGCAGTATATCTGCTGACTGCTGCTCTCATCTTTAACCCTCCTATCACCCCTAACCCTCCCATCACCTTTCACCCTCCTATCACCTCTAACCCTCCTATCACCCCTAACCCTCCCATCACCTTTAACCCTCCCATCACCTTTAACCCTCCTATCACCTCTAACCCTTCCATCACCTTTAACCCTCCTATCATCTCTAACCCTCCCATCACCTCTAACCCTCCTATCACCTCTAACCCTCCTATCACCCCTAACCCTCCCATCACCTTTAACCCTCCTATCACCCCTAACCCTCCTATCACCTCTAACCCTCCCATCACCTCTAACCCTTCCATCACCTTTAACCCTCCTATCATCTCTAACCCTCCCATCACCTCTAACCCTCCTATCACCTCTAACCCTCCTATCACCCCTAACCCTCCCATCACCTCTAACCCTCCTATCACCTCTAACCCTCCTATTACCCCTAACCCTCCCATCACCTTTAACCCTCCTATCACCCCTAACCCTCCTATCACCTCTAACCCTTCCATCACCTTTAACCCTCCTATCATCTCTAACCCTCCTATCACCTTTAACCCTCCTAATACCTCTAACCCTCCTATCACCTCTAACCCTCCTATCACCCCTAACCCTCCCATCACCTTTAACCCTTCTATCATCTCTAACCCTCCCATCACCTTTAACCCTCCTATCATCTCTAACCCTCCTATCACCTTTAACCCTCCTAATACCTCTAACCCTCCTATCACCTCTAACCCTCCTATCATCTCTAACCCTCCTATCACCCCTAACCCTCCCATCACCTTTAACCCTCCTATCACCCCTAACCCTCCCATCACCTTTAACCCTCCTATCACCCCTAACCCTCCCATCACCTTTAACCCTTCTATCATCTCTAACCCTCCCATCACCTTTAACCCTCCTATCATCTCTAACCCTCCTATCACCTTTAACCCTCCTAATACCTCTAACCCTCCTATCACCTCTAACCCTCCTGTGATGACTTGCCCTCATGGGCTGAGGATCAAAGATGCCACTAGGCAAAGGTTCGGACACCCCCTCTCCTGGGGGCCAGTTTTATGACCGGTCGTAAATACCGTGCAGACTTTCTCTTCCTTGCCATGAAGTATTGGTTAAAACAGAGATTCTTCCCACCAAAACTCCTGCATCCAAAAGTGGATAATGAAAAATGTTCTACTTCAAAGAATGTGGGAAATGGTCGGTGGGGACTTAAAGAACAAATCATGTCGAATTCGTTACTATTTTGTGATGTCATTAAAGACGGTGGAACAACATAACTGTATCTCTGGGGGTGTACACTTCCCAGTTATGAGGTTTGCATCTAATTGTTGTATAAAACAAATGATTAAGTATAATAATACTTTTGTGAAGATAACAATGTGATTTTAGCATTCTAGATGAGATGATTGTTTTCCATATTGACTTGTTCTCAGTCAGTGGCCACGCCCAGATGAGCACAAACATGATGAAACGCCCCCTTTTCTACTTCCTGACGAAATTCACTTCAGACCAAGCAGATTACAGTATAAACCGGATGTTGCAAATGGTTGAATTTCTACCAGACTAGGAAGCATGAAGCTGAAGCTACACGGCTTAAAATGGTTAGACCAAGCAGACCAAGGTATAAGCCTGATGTTGTTACAAGTGGTTTAAACTCTACAGACCAGCCGACATGCAGCGCGAGCTGAATATGACAAAATGGTGAAACTCTGAAACTCTCAACCTCTACACGAGGTGAAGTAGAAGACAGTGCACTAGACCTTATCATCTCAGTCTGCAGCTGGCATGTATAGTCGTCTAGAAAACTTTCACTAAAAGACACGAGTTGGGAAGGACAATCCCTCTCCGACAACCGTTGGTACATCTGAAGTATCTATTCTAACAGATCAACTCTACAAACTACAGGGTACGCTGAAGTATCCATTCTAACCACCACTACGACCAGAAACTCTACCAAGGACATTGGGATCTCTGGTGGGCAAACGAGAGTCCTGCATCATCAACTCAACTATCGAGGACCGCTACACGTAAATACATGTTGCATTTCTAATCCGAATGAGCGATGATTAGGGTTCTAAGCATTTGTATTTCCATGAGCATAGTTTACAAATGTCCGACAGGTGAATTCCTTTGTCTCTTCCATCCCCCCCTCTCTCTGAATCAGCCAACCCTCCTTCTACCAAAACATTCATGCTATTATTAGTCCAGTCCACTAGGGACCTGTTTTCAATTAATTTGTGGAGTGGTTGAAAAACGAGTTTTAATGACTCCAACCTAAGTGTATGTAAACATCCGAGTATTGGTCTCCACAAAGTTCGCTGCTTCAGTGTTATGAGATATTTTTGTCAGATGTTACTATTGTATACTGAAGTATAATTACAAGCATTCCATAAGTGTCAAATGCTTTTATTGACAATTACATTATGTTTATGCAAAGAGTCAATATTTGCAGTGTTGACCCTTCTTTTTCAAGACCTCTGCAATCCGCCCTGGCATGCTGTCAATTAACTTCTGGGCCACATCCTGACTGATGGCAGCCCATTCTTGCATAATCAATGCTTGGAGTTCGTCAGAATTTGTGGGGTTTTTGTTTGTCCACCCGCCTCTTGAGGATCGACCACAAGTTCTCAATGGGATTAAGGTCTGGGGAGTTTCCTGGCCATGGACCCAAAATATGTTTTGTTCCCTGAGCCACCTAGTTATCACTTTTGCCTTATGGCAAGGTGCTCCATCATGCTGGAAAAGGCATTGTTCGTCACCAAACTGTTCTTGGATGGTTGGGAGAAGTTGCTCTCGGAGGACGTGTTGGTACCATTCTTTATTCATGGCTGTGTTCTTAGGCAAAATTATGAGTGAGCCCACTCTCTTGGCTGAGAAGCAACCCCACACATGAATGGTCTCAGGATGCTTTAGTGTTGGCATGACACAGGACTGATGGACAAGCTATTTTCCGGGGGCAGTGCAAGTAGTCCGGGTAGCCATGATTAGATGTTCAGGAGTCTTATGACTTGGGGGTAGAAGCTGTTGAGAAGCCTTTTGGACCTAGACTTGGCGCTCCGGTACCGCTTGCCGTGTGGTAGCAGAGAGAACAGTGTATGACTAGGGTGGCTGGAGTCTTTGACAATTTTGAGGGCCTTCCTTTGAAACCGCCTGGTATAGAGGTCCTGGATGGCAGGAAGCTTGGCCCCAGTGATGTACTGGGACGTACGCACTGCCCTCTGTAGTGCCTTGTGGTCGGAGGCCAAGCAGTTGCCATACCAGGCGGTGATGCAACCAGTCAGGATGCTCTCGATGGTGCAGCTGTAGAATTTTTTGAGGATCTGCGGGCCCATGCCAAATAATTTCAGTCTCCTGAGGGGGAATAGGCTTTGTCGTGCCCTCTTCACGACTGTCTTGGTGGGTTTGGACCATGATAGTTTGTTGGTGATGTGGACACCAAGGAACTTGAAGCTCTCAACCTGTTCCACTACAGCCCCGTCGATGAGAATGGGGGCATGCTCAGTTCTCTTTTTTTTCCTGTAGTCCACAATAATATCCTTTGTCTTGGTCACATTGAGGGAGAGGTTGTTATCCTGGCACCACATGGCCAGGTCTCTGACCTCCTCCCTATAGGCTTTCTCATCGCTGTTGTGTTGTCGGCAAACTTAATGATGGTGTTGGAGTCGTGCCTGGCCATGCAGTCATGGGTGAACAGGGAGTACAGGAGGGGACTGAGCACGCACCCCTGAGGGGCCCCTGTGTTGAGGCTCAGCATGGCAGATCTGTTGTTACCTACCCTTACCACCTGGGGACGGCCCGTCAGGAAGTCCAGGATCCAGTTGCAGAGGGAGGTGTTTAGTCCCAGGGTCCTTAGCTTAGTGATGAGCTTTGAGGGCACTATGGTGTTGAACACTGAGCTGTAGTCAATGAATAGCATTCTCACGTAGGTGTTCCTCTTGTCCAGGTGGGAAAGGGCAGTGTGGAGTGCAATAGAGATTGCATCATCTGTGGATCTGTTTGGGCGGTATGCAAATTGGAGTGGGTCTAGGGTTTCTGGGATAATGGTGTTGATGTGAGCCATGACCAGCCTTTCAAAGCACTTCATGGCTACAGACGTCAGTGCTACGGGTCGGTAGTCATTTAGGCAGGTTATCTTAGTGTCCTTGGGCACGGGGACTATGGTGGTCTGCTTGAAACATGTTGGTATTACAGACTCAGTCAGGGACATGTTGAAAATGTCAGTGAAGACACTTGCCAGTTGGTCAGCACATGCTCGGAGTACACGTCCTGGTAATCCGTCTGGCCCTGCGGCCTTGTGAATGTTGACCTGCTTAAAAGTCGTACTCACATCGGCTACGGAGAGCGTGATCACATAGTCATCCGGAACAGCTGGTGCTCTCATGCATGCTTCAGTGTTGCTTGCCTCGAAGCGAGCATAGAAGTGGTTTAGCTCGTCTGGTAGGCTTGTGTCAATGGGCAGCTCGCGGCTGTGCTTCCCTTTGTAGTCTGTAGTAGTTTTACATGTAGTCCATACTGCGTTATCTACATGTAGCCCAAACTTTTGTCCAAACTTTTGACTGGATCTGTAGCTGGTAAATTCGCTCTGGCTATCTACTCTGATTTCAGAGCACTCTGGTCTGAGTGTGCCAGAGTGCAGAATAACTGACAAATTTACAAACGCTCAACACCCGTTGAATATGGCCGGTGGCCAGTGTAATTAAATTGTTGCCAGCAGCACAGTTGCAGTCACCAACACTCTGGATAACATGAAACAGCCTAACCAGCTCTGCTAGGGCGATTAAAATGGTCAGAGTGAGCTGTTCTCTCATTTGTGTCTGAAAGTAGCTAGCAGGCTAGCCAACGTTAGCCAGTTAGCTTGGGTGCTTGACTGCCGTTGTGAAGTCTGAACGCTCGGATCAACCCTACTCCTCTGCCAGAGCGTCCAGTTTGCGCGCTGAACGCTTCTGATCAACCCCTACTCCTCTGCCAGAGCCTCCAGTGTGCATGCTGAATGCTCAGAGAGCGAAACGCTCTGAATTTACAAACGGACAATCTGAGCTCTGAGTATACGAACGCCCAGAGTGCACTCTGAGCACACTCTGGCACTCCAGATTAAATTTACGAACAAACCCGTAGTATAAACCAGCCTTTAGTCTTGAAATCTTTGGTTGTTTAGTATATGGCCTGACATGTGAATCCTTAAAGAGATGGGTGGGGATAAGGCTTTAGAGGGTGTGAACGATGCTGAATGGGCGTAGACAAAGAAGAGCTCTCCAGTAGGTGTACCAAAACATTCAAGGGCCATTTTCTCAAAAGTGAGGTTACAAGTTTATCAACTTTCAAAGCAGAATTACTTTCCCATTGTTCCTCAACTGCAGAGTCTCTACTTTTATCCAATGTAAAAAACACCATTTCAAATTTTGGGTCTGAATACTTTCCGAATGCACTGTACTGCTCCTAAAGCGTATTTCCCTTTGTTCTTTTGGTGGGTAAATTTGTTTGTAGCCTAATATTCAAATGCTCCATTTATTATCGCTTTTGATTTATGAATTAATTATGTTAATTCGTGAAATGTGTTAATTATGTTAATTTATGACATTTATGAGATTAATTCTGATTGTTATATTTGTGTCAGTGTTGATGTGGATGCGGTTGAGGAGTCAGACGCAGGACGCATAGGCTGAGTCAAACAAGACTTTACTAACTGTATAAACAATACAAAAATAAAGGACCTCAAAACAAGGAGGCGAGCGACAACGCAACACAGTGCGTCACAATAAACAAAGTCCAGAGTACTGCACAGGTGACACCAACGGACAGGCGGAAAATAACACACAAACTAACGAAAACAACACAGGAAACTTATAGGGCACATAATCAGACCCAAACGGACACAGGTGTAACAGATAGACCCAACCAAACGAACATCGAAACATTCAACGGTGGCAGCTAGTACTCCGGGGACGACGAACGCCGAAGCCTGCCCGAGCAAGGAGGAGGAGCAGTCTCGGCAGAATTCGTGACAATTTGAAATTATAGAATTTATATTAGCACTGAAATTACTGAATATGAAGTCCTCTTATTATCATCTGGTTATTTAAATTATTATTATTATTCATAAATGTGTGACTATTTGTTTTCCATTATTGAAAATATGGAATATTGAAATGTGAATATGTTGATGATAATTTGGTTTTTGCATTATGGCATATTATTGATTATTGTTTTTGCTTCTGATTTCCAGCACAAATGCTGAATAAATTAAAACTCACCAGGAGTGAGACTAAGGAATATCCAATTATGTCACGACTTCCTCTGAGGCTGCCTCCTCTCCTTGTTCGGGCAGGCTTCGGCGTTCGTCGTCACCGGCCTTCTAGCCACTGCCGCTCCTCATCTCATCATTCCATTTGTTTTGTCTTGTTTATTACAAACACCTGGTTCATATCCCCTCATCAGTCCCTGTATAAATATTCCCTCTGCCCCCCATGTCTTTGTGTGTGATTGTTTCCATTATTCTGCGATTTACACCTCCTGCGCCTGACTCCGTCCAAATCACCCGCTACAGAATCACACACCCAACAGCATGGAGTCAACAGGAGCGGGGAATATGCCTGGAGTCTTTGAGCGGGTCCAGGAGCATTCCAACATGTTAGCCAACTTGGGCTAAGCGATGGATCGGGTTCTCCAGGCCGTCCAGCGGCTGGAGAGGAGAGGACCCAACCCTGCGGAACCAGCTGAGCGACCGGATCCAGCCACCCACATCCCAGCACCCAGAGGTATTCACCTGTCTTGACCGAGGGAATACGACGGGACAGCGGCCCGCTGCCAGGGTTTCCTCCGGCTCGGTGTGCGCCCACAGTAAGGCACCTATGCACCTTCCAGTGGGTAAGTTACATCCCTTACCAGTTCCACAACGGCCATGGTCCCACTCATCGATTGACTTCCTGACTGATCTTCCCCTTTCTCAGGGTAACACCACCATCCTGGTCGTTGTGGACTGCTTCCCTAAAGCCTGCCGCCTCCTTCCTCTGCCCGGTCTCCCCATGGCCCTGCAAACTGCGGAAGCCCTGTTACCTCACGTCTTCCGGCACTACGGGGTGCCAGAGGACATAGTGTCAGACCGGGGTTCCCAGGTTACGTCTAGGGTCTGGAAGGCGTTCATGGAACGTCTGGGGGTCTCAGTCAGCCTGACCTCTGGGTTTCACCCCGAATCTAATGGGCAGGTGGAACGGGTGAATCAGGATGTGGGTAGGTTCCTGCGGTCCTACTGCTCCCTCCTGATTACCGTATTAACCCCTCGTTTCACGTGTCTCTCCTCAGGCCGGTGGTGGCTGGTCCGCTCCAGGAGTCTGAGGTGCGGGAGACATCGGACATCGAGGGGGCCCTGGCGTACTCCGTCAGTTCCATCCTGGATTCGAGGCATCGGGGGGGGGCCTTCAGTACCTTGTGGAGTGGGAGGGGTACGGTCCGGAGGAGTGGTGCTGGGTCCCGGTGAAGGATGTCCTCGATCCCTCCCTGTTGCGGGATTTCCACCGTCGCCATCCAGCTCGCCCTGCTCTGTGTCCTCCTGGCCGTCCCCGAGGCTGGTGTCGGCGCGCTGCTGGAGCTGCGTGTCAAGGGGGGGTACTGTCATGACTTCCTCCGAAGCTGCCTCCTCTCCTTGTTCGGGCAGGCTTCGGCATTCGTCGTCACCGGCCTTCTAGCCACTGCCGCTCCTCTTCTCATCATTCCATTTGTTTTGTCTTGTTTATTACACACACCTGGTTCATGTCCCCTCATCAGTCCCTGTGTAAGTATTCCCTCTGCCCCCCATGTCTTTGTGTGTGATTGTTTCCATGTGGAGGTGTCGATAGATGGTGGAGCATTATGTACTTTATCACCGGGACATTCACCTGTGTGTTTTGTTTTCCCCAGTGCACCGTGAAGTCGCACTGTAGTTGTTTTGCGCATTGCTGCGAACCGCTGTATTGGCCGAATAAACCATTATTCTGTGATTTCATTTCATTCCACTAAACCATCTAACCGTGGTTCACCTGTTCACTGAGTCCTCCTCGTGGCCTAACCAGTCACCCGACTGCCCACACTCATATTCACCCAGTATAGCACAATATTTAACCAACAAACCTTCCAATCCTCTGTAGCTCAATGGGTAGAGCATGGTGCTTGTAACGCCAGGGTAGTGGGTTCGATCCCCGGGACCACCCATACGTAAAAATGTATGCACACATGACTGTAAGTCGCTTTGGATAAGAGTGTCTGCTAAATGGCATATTATATTATTATAATCAGTTCTGAACTCTAGGCCAATATCACAACCTTCCAATCAGTTATGAACTCAAGTAGGCCTATATCACAACCTTCCAATCAGTTCTGAACCCCAGTATAGCACAATATTTAAACAACAAACCACCGTCATGATTGAAAACTGATTGAGAATCCCCTCAAGGGGTAAACTAACTCAATGATTGAACAGGTGAGATGGATAGGGGGAGCGGAGGAGGGAGAGAAAGGTTTGACTATGTGACTGGTGATGCTTCAGGTCTCTCTCTCTCTATCCATTTATCTCTCTCTCGCTCTCGCTCTCTCTCTCTATCCATTTCTCTCTCTCTCTCGCTCTCTCTCTCTCTCTCTCTCTCTCTCTCTCTCTCTCTCTCTCTCTCTCTCTCTCTATCCATTTATCTCTCTCTCTCTCTCTCTCTCTCTCTCTCTCTCTCTCTCTCTCTCTCTCTCTCTCTCTCTCTCTCTCTCTCTCTCTCTCTCTCTCTCTCTCTCTCTCTCTCTCTCTCTCTCTATCCATTTATCTCTCTCTCTCTCTCTCGCTCTCTCTCTCTCTATCCCTTCTCCAGTATATTTCTCTCTCTCTCCCTCCCTCCCTCCCTCCCTCTATCTGACTCCCTCTCCATCCCTCAGATCTCCATCCCAGTATAAATATATTTTATTTCCCTCCCTTTCTCCCTCTCTGTCGATCCATCTGTCTCTCTCTCTCCCGCCACCTCTCGCTCCAGGGGAGGGTGTCTGTTGCCCCGCCGCCCCCCGTCTTTGCCCATGCAGTCGCCATGGAAACTGGGTCAGGTCCTCAGTATCCACAGCAGCAGTGTGCCTGTGCCTGTGTGTGTGTGTGTGTGTGAGGTGTGGAGAGCAGGGCATGGAATATGGAAATAGACAAGACTGAGTGGACATGAAAGAGTGTGTGTTTATGTGCATGTTTGTGTGTGCATATGCCACTCCAAATCCCCTCTCAACCATTTCTCTGTTGGCTACACTTCATACAGGCCTCTTAGGACAGAGTGTTTAGTGTAATTTGACAAAGACTGTCGCTTTCATTAAAACTGAAGTACATTAAACCTACCTCTGTTTCGTAATATTTTTTTAAATAGTTTTTACTGAATTGTGAACACACAGACACACACTGATGTCCCAGTGGATGCAACTTCAATCCCTCTCTGGCCAACTGGATGATTCCCAGCTATTGATCGCTAGCCAGGGGAGATGGAGGGAGGGAGGGAGGGAGGGAGAGAGGGAGGGAAAGGGGGAGGCAGAAAGGGGGGAGAGGGGAGGGAGGGAGGAATTAGAGTCGAGAAATGGGGAAAGGAGGAAATGGACACACACACACACACACGACCTCTCACGTACAACACCCTCCCCCCCACACACATCTCTCCTGGGAACCGTTAACTGGCTAGTGCCATGTTATCAATGTCATTTACTGCTTCCTAACTGCCCTGTAAGGCAACTCTCAGCCTCAAACCCTTCTGACCAATAACACCTCTGGTGGTGTGTCCTGTGTGTTGTTCACAGTAAAGAGCTCTGTGCACTAAAGAAGAGGAACTAGTCTGTGTGTGTGTGTGTGTGTGTGTGTGTGTGTGTGTGTGTGTGTGTGCGTGCGTGCGTGCGTGCGTGCGTGTGTAGTGTTGTATACAAGATGGCACACTATATCATGTGTGTAAATATATTAATTAATTTATGACTGCAATATATCACTGTGTTTATGACTCAGTATATCACTGTGTTTATGACTGCAGTATATCACTGTGTTTATGACTCAGTATATCACTGTGTTTATGACTCAGTATATCACTGTGTTTATGACTCAGTATATCACTGTGTTTATGACTCAGTATATCACTGTGTTTATGACTGCAGTATATCACTGTGTTTATGACTGCAGTATATCACTGTGTTTATGACTGCAGTATATCACTGTGTTCATGACTGCAGTGTATCAATTGTGAAATTGTAACCTTCTCAAGCAGCCTAATTCATACTCTTAGGGGTGCTCACACCATAATGTGATTTGTACCGCATACAAGTTCCAGTATTGGGTTCTTCACCACACCACACTAATCCAGTATTGGGTTCTTCACCACACCACACTAATCCAGTATTGGGTTCTTCACCACACCACACTAATCCAGTATTGGGTTCTTCACCACACCACACTAATCCAGTGTTGGGTTCTTCACCACACCACACTAATCCAGTATTGGGTTCTTCACCACACCACACTAATCCAGTATTGGGTTCTTCACCACACCACACTAATCCAGTATTGGGTTCTTCACCACACCACACTAATCCAGTATTGGGTTCTTCACCACACCACACTAATCCAGTATTGGGTTCTTCACCACACCACACTAATCCAGTATTGGGTTCTTCACCACACCACACTAATCCAGTATTGGGTTCTTCACCACACCACACTAATCCAGTATTGGGTTCTTCACCACACCACACTAATCCAGTATTGGGTTCTTCACCACACCACACTAATCCAGTATTGGGTTCTTCACCACACCACACTAATCCAGTATTGGGTTCTTCACCACACCACACTAATCCAGTATTGGGTTCTTCACCACACCACTAAATCCCGTTCCACTACATTTTCAAGCTGTTTTGTTATATTATGAAAGCAAGCTTAGTGGTTAAGAGCGTTGTGCCAGTAACCGAAAGGTCGCTGGTTCTAATCCCCGAGCCGACTAGGTGAAAAATCTGTCGATGTGTCCTTAAGCAAGGCACTTAACCCTAATTGCTCCTGTAAGTCGCTCTGGATAAGAGCGTCTGGTAAATGACAAAAAAAAAAAAAAAAAAAAAAAAGTTACTTGACACTATTGATCAGGCAGCGCAAATTTGGATTAAAACGGCCTGAAGAACATTGCCTTGACAGAGGAGGAAGTGAACTGAATGAACGCATCATAAGGTAAACAAAGGCTGGAATTTGCTCTGGATGCTCGAACAGCCATGTGTTGATCTAGCTCATTAGCAATGTGCAGCCGATGCGCTACTTGCATGTGCATTGGCCGGGTTTAGATTCAACATTGTTATCTGTTTCTTAGCGAGACAATTTGTTTAATCAGCTACAGTTTGTGTTGTTAAGAGGTTGGTCTTGGTTGAAGAAATGTAGGCTAGCTAGCAGCTGTTTGTGCTGAAACTAACATTTGGCTTCACACGTAGCCAGCTAGCCAGTTTGACTGTATCATGACGGAGTAGCTAGATGAGCAATGCCCATTGCATGTATTATAAGTTAGCAGCGCGGCAGTTTCCCAAAGTTTGGTGTTGACTATGAACTTCACTTACCTAGATAGCTAGCTATGCTTTATGGAAGAATGTTGCTAGCTAGGATATGTTGTCAACATTGAGTTGTGGTGCACGATCTGTACAGCTATGTTACAGTCACTAACTAGATATAATAGCAGCCAAGGGTATTCACTAGCTTATATGTTTGTGCTCTGACTTAGTTTACATAGATTACTTCAGCCATATGAAAAACCTTCTATAGCAAAGTATATCTAGCTAGATAGCTAGCTTCCATTGCTTGTAGCTTGCTTCTCATCCAACTGGTGTTAGCTAGCGTGGAACCCCGTATTATCGGCATATTCAACAGCGTTTAAAAAATACATTACCTTCAACAGTGTTATCTTGTGATCAAGCCATCAATGTTATGTGATTATTGGTGTCGTAAAAATGTTAGCTAACGGGTTAACAATTAGCAAGTTTGACATTTCAGTGGAAATACTACTATTTTCAGCTTTTTGATAAGCGGTTTAGCAAAAAAATACGTCCCGTATTATCGGCATACGGCCCCCAGTTATTGGCCACCTTACTATTCTGTTAAATTACAAGATATATCAGTTTAAATTTGTTCAAAAAAGAGACACCAACCACGTACCCGAAGTGTTTACTAGATAGTTGACTAGTTGGCTAGCCTTCCGGTAAAAAATAAGGACTTGCCTGTCAACTTTTCATTGCGTAGCCCGGTGCGCCCTCCTGTGGACTCTTAAGAAATGGTTCTTCACCAACATATTCAGTGTTGTAACCAAATAATGTCTCATCATTTGTTTTACAGATTCATCTTATGTTTTGAGAAAGTAGATAACAGTTGAATTCTAAAATATGAGTATTAATAATTTACATCAAATAAAACTTTAATTTCAGTTATGTGCATTGACATAAACAATGAAAACGCTGTTGGAGTTTGTGTTGCAGAGATGCACTTGGAAAGTAAAGGAAGAAATACACAAGAGTGGTTCAATAAATATATATATTTTGTTTTAGACATTTAGTTTTTTGTACAAATAAATAATTTCATATGAACACAAACAAAACAAACAATTAAATCTCGACCTCCATCCCTATATTGTCAAAAAAATCACAATAAAAATCCAGCTCCACCGCTACCTCTTGATCCCACTGCACACACCTGCAGTGGAACCAGTGCAGACAGAAGTCTCAGCACAACCACGGCACCTCGGATCTACACTCCTGAGAGGAGCTTGCAGGCGGATCACTCTCCCCGCAGCGAGCACAGCAGGTGGTGTCTTCTTTTATAAAAAATTAAATAAAACAAATTGATTAATACGGTTTTGCAAAATGTAGAAGTTCTTCAGCAACAATAGTAATTGATACAACTGAGAGAGAGAGAAAAACAGATGAAGTACCTGAGAGTGGTGCCATCGGTGGCGTGACCGACGTGACCGGTGGAGCTTTTCTCTTCCTTTTCTGTGCTGCAGTTTGAGAAAAAGTAGTGTTAGACAGAGCATGTTTCATGAAAACCCTTTTCCACTTTTTTACATCAATACCTCTGGAGGAAGCCGCAGAGGTTTTGGAGGAGGTGGAGATGACTTGAGTAAAGTAAAGAGTAGATTATTTTAATTATTAAATGTAAAGAGAGATAAAAAAAATTTCATTGCTGTTTTATAAAACAGATAACAAACAGTCATTTTTTCGTAATTTAACATGTGTTTACCTGTGGAGGTGGCAGTATTCAAATTGCAGGGGGCAGGGACACCAGACGAGGCTGCTATGGTGGTGTGACCAGGGGAGACGGAGGAGGCAGTTGGTCCAGAGGAGGCCGTGTTGGTGGTGACAGACAGGGGGGGTGGTGTGCATCGTGGTGGTGGTGGACAAAACCACAGACGATGGCTTGGAGGAGCTGGTGTTTGTAATGGTGGGGTTGAGGGGCCGACGATGGTGTGGCCGGGAGAGTAGGCATGTGGCCTTCTTCTGCAGCTGGGGACTCCGGTGGCTCCTACAGGTGTTGCACACTGGGAGGCACTGGCAGTGGTGATGCAGCTGTCAGGAGTGGTTCCAGCAGGGGGTCCTGCAGAGGCGATGGCGTCAATGGTCTCATCCATGGCAGCCCTCTCCTGTGCCCTCTGTGTTCTGAGGGCTGCCCGACGCTCTTTCTCCTCTGCCTCGGCCCTCTCCTTCTCACCCCTCTCCTGTCACTGGCGCGTGTGTTCCTCCCCGGTGAGGCATGTGGCGACCCAGGGAGTCTTCTGTATCGGTCCAGCCGATACTTCAGGACAGTAAGGATGTGCCCCAGGTCCTTCGCTATCAGCCCACCCTCTATTAGGGGGTGCTCTTCTAGAGCTAGGCCTGGGACTGGAGCAGGGACTGGGACTGGAGCAGGGGCTGAGGGTCCTCCTGTGGTCGCTGGGGAGGAGGCACTGATGGATGGCACAGTGCTGCTGGTTCCAGGAGAGGCAGTGGTGGGACTCGGTAGGGACCGAGACAACATTAAACGGGACCCTTCAATGGCTGAAGGGTCAAAAAGGGAAGAGGCCACACTTCTTAAACCCTTCCACCACATAGCGCATGTCCTTGCATCGCTGGTACGGGTAGCGGAATACTCTGGCAAATTCTGATTTGTTTACCATGTAGGAGTGGTCAAAATGGCTAAGGTCTCCAGCTACCTTGGAGAACTCAGCCTTTAAAGGGCCAAAGTATGCCACATCCAGCGGCTGCAGGACATGGGTGCAGTGTGGTGGAAGACAAAGAAGTATAACCCCTTCCCTTAGTGCCGCCGCGAGCACCTCCAGGTCCATGTGGCTCTTGTGCCCATCGAAGAGGATAAGGAGAGGGCGCTCCTTCACTGCATGCTTAATGAAGTGCAGAAACCACTTCCTGAACAGGTCCCTGTCAATGTAGCCACTGCTAGCCAAGGCTTGGGGGGGGGGGGCTCCCAGTGTGTAGTGGCCACCGGGGAAACACTTGGGGTAGATGATAAACGGGGGGGATGTCCTCCCCAGCTGCGTTGAAGCAGGCCAGCACTGTGATATGCTCCTTGGTCCCAGGAGCCTGCTGGTACACGTGTTTTGCGCCCCGTGGAGCCAGCACTTTGTGCCTGCTCTGGTCGCTACGAAACCCAGACTCATCGCAGTTATAGATTTGTCTGGGTTTCTCCCTTAACCCACTCTCCTCCAAGTGCTTCTCATAAGAAGTGAAGAAGGTGTCCATCGTCGGACGTGTGGCACACTCAGCACTCCCCCTGTCCAGGGTGTCCGGCCTCCTCATGCTTAGGTTCTTGTGTCTCCTCCTGAATATTTCCCACCACCTCTTCCCCAGTGGTGGGATTGTTTCCCCTGGGTGCCGAAACCTACAATAGAATAGAATATATAATTGTCCATCCAGGATGAAAATGTTTGTTTTGGCATCACCATACACATCCACATTTACATCACACACATTGAGAACAATCAGTCCACCAATCTACATACATAAATACATAAAACACCAAATACCTGCGTATTTTGTCAGCGTATTTCATCAGCCTCTGTCTGGTGAAGGGGAACCCATGGCTGGCGCAGTAGATACAGTACTGCACCAGATAATTTT
The DNA here is from genome assembly GCF_020615455.1 of Coregonus clupeaformis. Lineage (NCBI taxonomy): Eukaryota > Metazoa > Chordata > Actinopteri > Salmoniformes > Salmonidae > Coregonus > Coregonus clupeaformis. The sequence goes on along the minus strand of NC_059208.1, from coordinate 60,987,233 downwards.
CATCCTCTGGTGCAAGCAATGCGGGTGGTCCACTGCGACAACCATGGGTCACCCGGCCGCTCAGCCTGTGCGCCAGGGTCTGCCGAGGTACACCATGCACCTTGGTAGATAAGAAAAGAAAACTGTTACTAGCAGATAAAATTCACATACACATGGTAATCTCCTAAAAACAAAAGATGCCTAACCTTGGCGGCCTGGCGGATAGCCATCCCTGCCCCGCATGTAGCTAAATAACTTGGCATACTATACACATTTTAGAAAGATAACTCAATCTGAATATGTATAAACATTTACATTTCAGAGCTAAGGCATTGAAAGGTGATGAAAGTTTTCACAATAACTGAAAGTGTACCCATGTTTTTTGTTTGATGTTATCTGTAATAAAAATTAGTGTCCCGATTAGTTTAATATTGATGCATACGTTGTACAATTTGACTAAATACTGCCTCTATGTAGATGTTGTAAGATGAAACATAACCAACAGTGATAGATGTCAAAAAGTTAATGGTTCAAAGTTCCAAATTCATTTTTGCAGATTGTGCAAAACGCCTCCGTCAGAGGACTCCAATTTTGATACGATAAAGCTTGACAACATTCCGCTGTTTTCGTGATATGTATTATCTAACGCTTACAATTTCTTTCCTTTTTGCTGTCTTAGCAGTTCTATCAACATTTAGCAACTAAGTCAGTAACATTAGAAAATCCGTTAGCTATATTTCAGAGGTAAAAAGTTGGATATTAAATGATGTGTGGTCTGTCGCGCAGTCGAATTTTACAATATGCAGCGTGTTCCACAAAATGTGTACATACGTATATCACTTTTTTGAAAACGCTCAAAACCTAACTTAACTTACACAAATTGCACTGAAAATCGGTGGTCAGCTAGCTAGAAGGGTGTCGTTAGTCGCAAAACGTGCCGTTATTTTCCAGTCCATTTAAATGTTGAGCTCGAGGTGATTTAGTCCTCCAAACGCTAGAGAGTGTCCGAAGTTAGGGGGTGTCCGATGTTGGGGGTAAATTAGCTAGCACTTCCATTGGTTCTTAATGGACAGAAATGAGCAAGTGCCAGCTAAAAATTATACATTTAATAAAAACTGTTGAACCTATACATTTAGTCAATCTGGCATTTTTGAAATCCAATGGTCACTTTATGGATGCTATAGTCTCATTTTAATCCAACATTTAGCATTTGAGCTAGGTGGGCGCAGAAAATACTCAAACTCAATTGCTAACGACCCTGTTAAAAATCTGGTATGTAGTTTTCGGTAACAACTGGACGTAACAATGAGCTTCAACCAATGCCATACTATTGAATTGATACATATTACTACTGTATTTCTGTACTGGGATAAATGTCTCCTCTCTTTCTGTATTGGGATACATGTCTCCCCTCTTTCTGTATTGGTATAAATGTCTCTCCTTCTCTTTCTGTATTGGGATAAATGTCTCTCCTTCTCTTTCTGTATTGGGATAAATGTCTCTCCTCTCTCTCTCGTTCATCTCTCTCCCCTCTCTTTCTCTACTCTCTCTCTCTTTCATCTCTCTCCTCTCTCCTCTCTTTCTCTGGTCTGAGGTTAACAAGGCTGGATTGATGTGCTGCGGTTGAGGATAAGTTTAGACTGTTGTTCGTATGGTAAGGTATTACTCTGTTCTGTGTGTGTGTGTGTGTGTGTGGGGGGGGGTATCTTTTGTTGTTTTCTCTGTCTGGACCTCCTGACACCAGAACCCCAGTCTTTGGTCACATGATCCATGTCTCGCAGTGATGACATCATAACCCCACACCCCGACCTTTAGATGTTCTGACTTAATGCCCTATACCCTGGTGATTTGGGAGTAACAGTGGGTTTTAGAGTAACAGAGAGTTTAGAGAACACTTTGTTAGATTGATTTACAGTAACAGAGGATTTAGAGGTTACTATGTGTTAGATTGATTTACAGTAACAGAGGATATAGAGGTTACTATGTATTAGATTGATTTACAGTAACAGAAGATATAGAGGTTACTATGTATTAGATTGATTTACAGTAACAGTTGGTTTAGAGGTCACTATTTGTTAGATTGATTTACAGTAACAGAGGGTTTAGAGGTCACTGTTATATTGATTTACAGTAACAGACGGTTTAGAGGTCACTGTGTGTTAGATTGATTTACAGTAACAGAGGGTTTAGAGGTAACTGTGTTAAATTTGAGAACCATTGTGATCAAAGGAGGATTGTGGGGCCAGTTATTTTGGTGTACGCATTCATGTTAATGTCCCCTGGGTTGTTGTCTCCTTGTCTCCTCTCCTTTATCTGGACTGATGCTAAAGAGCTGGAGAGTTGAGTGCATAGTCATCCACCATATTCCATGAACCTATATTGGTGTTAAGATCCGTGCAGATGCAGGAGAGATGAGGAGAGGAAGAGGGTGTACTGTAGGCTATTGAGATTAACCTTTTGTCTCACCCTTCGGGGTGGGATGCACATGGACATTAGGTGGGCGGGGGAGAGTGGATTAGACAGACACATACGTGTACATGTGAGCAGACACACGCACACACGTAACCCTCTCACCAGGCTCGAATTTGACTCTCACAATATTACCTTACTTAGAATATCTGAACAGCATGGGATATTAGGTGAGAAGGACATCTCCAATACGAATCCCTATAGTAAACTCGCTAGGGTGATGACAACTAGGGTATTAACTTCAGATAAAATGATTATAGATTTGGTTATTATTATAAGGATATGCTTTCCCATGCATTAAATGAAACTGAAACAGTAAATGACTCCACCAATGCAACAGACATAAGGTTCAAGATCTGTATTATCACATTTTCAATGTACCACATCAAAATAAATGAAAAAATAATAAACCCCAGTGATTTTTCCAAAACTGATGTCCATTTTAAATTATATGAGAAAAAAATATTCAATTTTATTTGGAACGGCAAGCCAGACAAAATTAAAAGAGCATATTTATATAATGAATATGAATTCGGAGGACAGAAATTATTAAATATTAAAGCATTAGACCTATCACTAAAATCTTCAGTCATCCAAAAGTTATACTTAAATCCGAACTGGTTCTCAAGCAAATTAGTAAGATTGTCTCACCCACTGTTCAAGAAAGGCCTTTTTCCCTTTATTCAGATTACAACCTCTCACTTTCAGTTATTTGAAAAGGAAATAATCTCCCAAATGTCACTATTTCTAAAACAAGCCATAGAAAGTTGGTTGCAATTTCAATTTAATCCTCCAGAAACGACAGAACAAATAATGCAACAAATATTGTGGTTAAATTCAAATATACTAATTGACAAAAAACCTTTATTTTTTGACAGAATGTTTAAAAAAGGTATAATCTTCGTAAATGATATCATCGGTAGGACTGGTGGAGTTATGTCGCACATGCAGCTAACAAAAACATATGGAAATGTCTGCTCTACCCAAAATTACAACCAAATAATTGCAGCCTTACCGCAAAAGTGGAAGAGGAAAGTTGAAGGGGGGAGAAAGTAAGGAACTTGTCTGTCGGCCTTGCATTAAAGAACATAATTGGTTAAGGAAAACTGTGATAAATAAAAAAGTATATCAGTTTCACTTAAGGACCAAAGGATTGACAGCCGTCCCATATAGATTGCAAAATAGTTGGGAAGAGATCTTTGACGTACCGATCCCATGGCATAGTGTTTATGAACTGACACGCAAAACGACACCGGATTCAAAAATTAGAATCTTTCAATTTAAATTATTATATAAAATTCTTGCTACCAATAGAATGTTATTTATATGGGGGATACAATCTTCCCAGCTCTGCAGATTTTGCTGTGAAGAGATAGAATCATTAGATCATTTGTTTTGGTTCTGTCCATTTGTAGCTTGTTTTTGGACACAGGTCCAGGAATGGCTAAAGGATTGCAATATTTACCTGGAACTAACCTTGCAGATAGCATTACTGGGTGATCTGAAAAGTCATAGTCAATCAATCAATAATATAATAATACTTTTAGCAAAAATGTTTATTTTTAATTCACAATCTGTAGAAGCAATGAGAATAGAAAGGTTCAGAACTTTTGTAAAACATCACAGTACGGTTGAAATATATATGGCAAATAGAAATCCTATATGGATGGTGTTAAGAGATAGATGGGAGGTATTGAATAGAGTTGAAGGATGGGACTAATAACAAATAACAACAAATAATAACAAAGATAGCTAATAATGTAAGCATACTGTGTCCATAATAAGTATATAGGTTGTATGTTGGGAGCTTTTGGGAAAGAGCACAGTTAGAAAGATATGGCATTTAGAAGCAAACCGGATGGACATCATGAAAATGATCGGAGAGGTTGAGAGTAGAAGAGGTTCAGGAGCAAGAAAATAAATAAATATATATATATATATATATATATAGAATTATTGTAAAATTAACTCTGTCCATAAGGTGTAGATAGTAAGTATAGACCGGAAGTAGAGGCCTGGGCGTTGTTGTTCACTAATTTACTCCAAGTAGGGAAAGGATGGTGGGGTTGAAAAGTAATAAAGGGGAATATATATATAAAAAATAAAAATAAACATGGGGGATTGGAAGTGATGCAGACAATTACATTGATAGAAGATACAATCTATCTGCAATATTAAGCTGATCCATCCCCACCAAAAAATAATAAAAAAATAATAATAAAAAAAATAATAAAAAATAAATAAATAACTGATGTCCAAATTACTTGCAAGCTTGCTTAAACCCTGACGGCATACATAAAGTTCCGAAGTACCCCACATTTGTAGTTACTCACTACTCGTAGATATTGCCTCAACAAAGTATAGCAGTTGCGTGCAGGAGTACTCACCACACCAGCAGCAACAGACATCCCGTGGAAACCCGAACTCGTCGATCGCACACAAGCAACTCTCTCCTGCTAGGCAGGAGTACTCACCACACCAGCAGCAACAGACATCCCGTGGAAACCCGAACTCGTCGATCGCACACAAGCAACTCTCTCCTGCTAGGCAGGAGTACTCACCACACCAGCAGCAACAGACATCCCGTGGAAACCCGAACTCGTCGATCGCACACAAGCAACTCTCTCCTGCTAGGCAGGAGTACTCACCACACCAGCAGCAACAGACATCCCGTGGAAACCCGAACTCGTCGATCGCACACAAGCAATTCTCTCCTGCTAGGCAGGAGTACTCACCACACCAGCAGCAACAGACATCCCGTGGAAACCCGAACTCGTCGATCGCACACAAGCAATTCTCTCCTGCTAGGCAGGAGTACTCACCACACCAGCAGCAACAGACATCCCGTGGAAACCCGAACTCGTCGATCGCACACAAGCAATTCTCTCCTGCTAGGCAGGAGTACTCACCACACCAGCAGCAACAGACATCCCGTGGAAACCCGAACTCGTCGATCGCACACAAGCAATTCTCTCCTGCTAGGCAGGAGTACTCACCACACCAGCAGCAACAGACATCCCGTGGAAACCCGAACTCGTCGATCGCACACAAGCAATTCTCTCCTGCTAGGCAGGAGTACTCACCACACCAGCAGCAACAGACATCCCGTGGAAACCCGAACTCGTCGATCGCACACAAGCAATTCTCCCCTGCTAGGCAGGAGTACTCACCACACCAGCAGCAACAGACATCCCGTGGAAACCCGAACTCGTCGATCGCACACAAGCAATTCTCTCCTGCTAGGCAGGAGTACTCACCACACCAGCAGCAACAGACATCCCGTGGAAACCCGAACTCGTCGATCGCACACAAGCAACTCTCTCCCGCTAGGCTAGGCTAACCTCCTAGGATGTCGAATGTCTCCACAATGCGAAGGCAGCTTCAGTCCCCACTAGGTCTCCACAATGCGAAGGCAGCTTCAGTCCCCACTAGGTCTCCACAATGCGAAGGCAGCTTCAGTCCCCACTAGGTCTCCACAATGCGAAGGCAGCTTCAGTCCCCACTAGGTCTCCACAATGCGAAGGCAGCTTCAGTCCCCACTAGGTCTCCACAATGCGAAGGCAGCTTCAGTCCCCACTAGGTCTCCACAATGCGAAGGCAGCTTCAGTCCCCACTAGGTCTCCACAATGCGAAGGCAGCTTCAGTCCCCACTAGGTCTCCACAATGCGAAGGCAGCTTCAGTCCCCACTAGGTCTCCACAATGCGAAGGCAGCTTCAGTCCCCACTAGGTCTCCACAATGCGAAGGCAGCTTCAGTCCCCACTAGGTCTCCACAATGCGAAGGCAGCTTCAGTCCCCACTAGGTCTCCACAATGCGAAGGCAGCTTCAGTCCCCACTAGGTCTCCACAATGCGAAGGCAGCTTCAGTCCCCACTAGGTCTCCACAATGCGAAGGCAGCTTCAGTCCCCACTAGGTCTCCACAATGCGAAGGCAGCTTCAGTCCCCACTAGGTCTCCACAATGCGAAGGCAGCTTCAGTCCCCACTAGGTCTCCACAATGCGAAGGCAGCTTCAGTCCCCACTAGGTCTCCACAATGCGAAGGCAGCTTCAGTCCCCACTAGGTCTCCACAATGCGAAGGCAGCTTCAGTCCCCACTAGGTCTCCACAATGCGAAGGCAGCTTCAGTCCCCACTAGGTCTCCACAATGCGAAGGCAGCTTCAGTCCCCACTAGGTCTCCACAATGCGAAGGCAGCTTCAGTCCCCACTAGGTCTCCACAATGCGAAGGCAGCTTCAGTCCCCACTAGGTCTCCACAATGCGAAGGCAGCTTCAGTCCCCACTAGGTCTCCACAATGCGAAGGCAGCTTCAGTCCCCACTAGGTCTCCACAATGCGAAGGCAGCTTCAGTCCCCACTAGGTCTCCACAATGCGAAGGCAGCTTCAGTCCCCACTAGGTCTCCACAATGCGAAGGCAGCTTCAGTCCCCACTAGGTCTCCACAATGCGAAGGCAGCTTCAGTCCCCACTAGGTCTTTCTCAACAAAAATAACAACATTTACATTTTAGTCTTTTTTTAGTTTTACTCTTAACCACTAAGCTACCTGCCGCCCCGTCTAACCTCGAGGATGTCGAATGTCTCCACAATGCGAAGGCAGCTTCAGTCCCCACTAGGTCTTTCTCAACAAAAATAAGAACATTTACATTTTAGCAGACGCTCTTATTCAGAGCGACTTACAGGAGCAATTAGGGTTAAGTGCCTTGCTCAAGGGCACATCGACAGATATTTCACCTAGTCGGCTCGGGGATTAGAACCAGCGACCTTTCGGTTACTGGCACGACGCTCTTAACCACTAAGCTACCTGCCGCCCCGTCTAACCTCGAGGATGTCGAATGTCTCCACAATGCGAAGGCAGCTTCAGTCCCCAATAGGTCTTTCTCAACAACATAATAACACTCTTATAGAAAATAAAATCAGGATTTTAAAACTCTGTAGGTATGTTTTTGTTCTCTCTTTATTTTTTCCTTTTTAGTCGTTTTTCTTCAACTACACCGATAACGTCTCTCCTCTCTCGTTTCTACTTCTTCCCTTTCTGTTAACCAGTCAACTCTCCCATTGGCCACAACTTAACAAGCTACCTCATTGGTCAAAACTTAACAAGATACGTGGGAAACTTAAAAGTAAACCAACTTATTCACTTGTACATTAAAAGAAAAATTGCTTAAAAATAAATACATCAACGACATTACAAATCAGGAGCAATTTGATCACCCTTTTAAATCTAATACCAATTATTATAACAAATAAACTTTATAATTGGTTTTTAGCTAGGGTATTACACTCCCCCCCCACCACCAAAATTAGCATGTCCTCATGACTTAAACATAAGTGAAATGTAATAACAAGCAAACGTGTCATCTCTTAACTACAGCTGAGACAAAACTTGTTAGATCATTGAAACTGAGATACATTTTGTGTTTCCCTTATCCGATCAACTTGTTTCAGTGTGGAACAATATCTGAGAACTTGGGCTATACTTGGAACTCCAGGTTTATCGTAGGTAAGTAGTACAGGAGCTTTCTTTACTCTCTGAGATCTTCTTATCCCTGGTCCTTCCATTTCCTCCGAAGTTTTCACTTCTCCCTGAACTTCTCGTTCCTCTTCTGGAATCTCTTCAACTGTGTTAGATGCTTCATCATCATCTGCTTCAACTCCAGTTGCGAACTCAGCTTCTTGACTGGACTGTATTACTTCCAGAACATGGTCTGCTCTTTCAGGTTCCCCTGTCATTTGATTCCAGACCATGTTTAAGTCCAAGCTAAACGGTTCCGACATCTCGTCCACTTCTCGGCTTCTACAGTTTGTATTAGGCACTTCATACCATACTCCGATGTCCTCATCTTCTGAGTCAAAATCCTTCTCATCTTCTGGATTCTTAACCTCTTCAACTTTCTCATCATTCCGAGGTTTGCAGGTAACTTCCTTTCCCTTTCTCCTTCTTTGCAGGGTCCTTCTACTAGGAGTTGGTTCTATGTTAACCACAGGTTCTATGGGCACTTTCTGCCCCAGTGGTAGCAGGTGATTCCGATGAAGAATCTTAATAAGTTAAATCTCTATTTCCAGGCTTCAAACGGAACACAGGTAAGTTTGACATCTGACTTTCCACCACATATGGCGTAGAGGCCCAGCGATCTTCCAGCTTATGTTTTCCTTGCAGCCCTAGATTCCGTATGAGGACTCTGTCTCCAGGCATAAGTTGCGTGTAGTGAATCTTCTTATCATATTGCTGTTTGTTTTCTTGGTTTTGCTTTCCAGCAGTGCTCTCAGCAAGTTTGTAAGTAGCTTGTAACTGTTTATTCATATCAGATACATACTTGAGGTAAGTTTTCTCTGAAGAGCTATCACTCGAGACTCCAAAAAAGAAATCAACGGGCAATCTAGCTTCACGTCCAAACATAAAAAAATATGGCGAGTACCCAGTCGCTTCATTCCGAGTACACTTATACGAGTGCACTAGATACCCAACATACTGACTCCATTTGTTCTTTCGTGTAGGATCAAGAGTTCCAAGCATGTTCAACAAGGTTCGGTTGAATCTCTCAGGTTGCGGATCTCCCTGAGGCTGATATGGTGTTGTCCTTGACTTCTCCACTCCAAGCATATTCAGTAGCTCATGGATGAGTCGACTTTTAAAATAAATACCTTGATCACTATGCATCCTCTTGGGTAGACCATAATGGATGAAGTACCTCTCCAAAAATACTTTGGCGAAAGTGGATGCTTTCTGATCCTTCGTAGGAAAAGCTTGAGCGTATCTCGTGTAAGGATCCGTAATGACCAGAACATTCATTGTGTTACTTGAGTAAGGCTCAATGGACAGGAAATCCATACACACAAGGTCCATAGGTCCATCACTTTGCATATGACCAAGCGGAGCAACTATCTTTGGAAGTGTTTTCCTCTGTACACAGCGAGCACAGGACTTACAGTACTCTTCTAATTCCATCTTCATGCGTGGCCAGTAGAACCAGTCTCTGACAAGTCCATATGTCTTGTCAAATCCTAAATGACCTGAGTCATCATGCAGTGACGTGAGAACCATAGTTCTGAACTTCTCTGGAAGAAGTAACTGAGCACGACAAGTCTTGTTTTGGCGGATGCGTGATCCTGTACGTAACTCCATCTTCCATCTTTAGCTTCTCCCACTCTCTCAGGAGCAAAGAGATGAGTGGATGTTTGGTCTTGGTCACCCTGGTGATATCATGTTTATTAAGAGCAGCCCACATCTCTCCTAAGCAAGGGTCTTCTTGTTGCGATGCAGAAAAGTTCCACAGTGCTCAATCTGGGCATGTTTAGATGTCAGCATGCTCAGGTTACAATATGCTTGAGGCACAGCATGCATAGAGGCTCCCAACTGGTCAATCACTCTACTATGAGATGATCCAGGAGATACTCTAACAACATTAGACATCTGGCACATGTCTCTAACACCGGATGCAGGAATGTCTCTCCAATCTTGTTCCACTGCAGATTGCTGATGAGGGCGGCGAGATAAAGCATCGGCATCTACGCTCTGCCTGCCGGGCCTGCACTTGAGACTAAAGTCATAGGTAGACAACGCAGCCAGCCAACGATGACCAGTGGCATCCGTTTTTTGCGGACGTGAGGACATAAGTCAATGGGTTGTTGTCTGTTCTAACCTTCGAACTTGACGCCATACAGGTAATCATGTAGTTTTTCAACCACGGCCCACTTCAACGCACAAAACTCTAACTCGTGAGCTGGGTGGTTGCGTTCAGAAGCGGTCAGGCTTTGACTCATAAATGCCACAGGACGCAGACCCTCACCTTGATCTTGGTACAGTACTCCAGCTAACCCTTCGTGGCTAGCATCTACATGTAGAACGTAATGGCGACTGAGGATCAGCAAAACCCAACACAGGAGCTTTTGTGAGGCTTTTTCCTTCAATGTCTCGAAATGCCAATTCACACTTCTCATTCCACCTTGATCCAAATGGTTCTGAGGGGTTGAGGTAGGCTTTCTCCTCTTCCTTGTACTTTCTCCCTTTTTTTGGCTGTGGGAAGATATTATAGAGATATTTTATGTATCATTAAGGCAAATGTAGAGAGATGCCAAAGGTAAAATATAATAAACATGTTTGATATTTTATAATCCAGAGTCATGCTTAAATTAGGTGTATAGCCAATGCAGTATGTAACTGTGCTTTAAATGAATGTATGTATATTCTTTTTTAAGAAAGGGCCTGAGCCACGCCACCAATAGAAATGAGAGGCTTCATATAGAAAATTATTCATGACCTTTTGGAGTGGACCATGTGTGACAGCTGGACGTTGAAAGAGAAGGGTGGTGCAGAACTAAAATAAGTTAGGAATTTGCCATAAGGGGAGTAACTGTATATGCTATGTAAGCATGTTTGTGCATTTGCGTGTGTATAAAAGGGAGCTCTAAGCCAAAGAGAGACAGCCGCTCCATGGAACTGCTCGGCTTTGTTATTAGATAATAAAGTCTAATTTTTGGATTCACAAGCTCCAGTTTCTTGAGAGATATTTTTGAGTTGACTAGTTTTGAGTCAAATATTTCTACCACATAAATGGCGAGCGTTGCCAGGAGTTGAAAACAGGGACCAGAGACGGTGAACATCTGCGGTTGTGAAACGGCTTGGACGGACGATACAAACAAAAGCGGCCGCTTTTAAAAAAGGTAAGCCAAGTTCTTACTTATATAGTATAAAGTGTGTGTGGTTCGATCCGGGGCCCGGCCTCAGCTGCAGAATACCAAGTAGGTCTCTCCAAATTTAAGAACGAGAAAATTAGAGACTGGGAGCTTTTGGATTTAAAATGCATGTTAAATAATGAAAACCCCTGAGGGTTGCAATAAGTAGAAAATAGTTTAAATCTGCTCAGTCCAAGTAGGTGGATGGTCTGCTTGGGTTGGTGTGGTTCAGTCATTGTGGTTGAGTGGGGTGGGTTATCTGTCTCGTTTGAGTTGATCATTTGGTCAGTATGATTGCATCTGTTTGACTAAACTGACTGTTTTGTCTGACGCGTCTTGTACTCGTCGATGTCACTCGGTTGTTCGTCTGAACCGTTTGTTCAAATCATTTGATTAATTTGTTTGTCCTGCTGGTCATTCTGTTTAATCCATTGTGATTTGATTGGTTGTGGTCAAGTTGGATGATTCATATGTCTCATTCAGGTTGCTCATCTGGACAGTCTGATCGATCTGTTTGATTCGATTACTCAATTCGTGCATTCAATCATCGGGGTCACTCGGCTGCTCATCTGATGCGTCTGTTCGATTCGGTCGATTCATTTGATTCATCTTGCTGATCACTTTGTCTGGGTCATTTCGGCACAGGCGGCTGTCCATCTGGTTGAACGATCAGAGAAAATCCTATAGATACCGCTCTAAACGTGTCGGGGAAGTGAATCGTTTTGAGGACTGCTTAGGTAGGCAGAAATCCTGTGTAATATCGCTTTTTCTCTGTGTCAAGGAAGTGAATCAGAGAAGAAGGGCCGAATTTACAGGTCGCTTAGGAAAGCGTAGGATATGTAAAAGTCCAGGTGTGTCGAGGAAGTGAATCACCTAGGGGACTATATAAATAGAAATCCTGTATAAAACTGTTTTCTTGTGTCAAGGAAGTGTATCAAGAAGGGGTTAAGTTTACAGGTAACTTAGACAAGTGCGTGAAAGAGTGAGAGTGCAAGTGAGTGTGAAAGTCTCTGTCCTTGGTGGGGAAAGGTTGACGCACCTTTCCTGGACCGTTGCTTAAGTGTAACCTGGTAGGAAGGACGCACCCGGTCTCACACCAGGAGAGAAAGAGTGAATGGTGTGTGGATGCTCGTAGGGGTAGAAACACACATATAGCTGAGTGGTTTAAAGCTAAAAACACTAGCAAGGGGAAGATTCATGAGGTGTTCCACACAAAAGAAAAGTGGACATCAGGAGACATTATATTATTATTACATAAAGAATATAGCTGAGTGGTTTAAAGTTAAAACACAAGCAAGGGGAAGATTCATGAGGTGTTCCACACAAAAGAAAAGTGGACATCAGGAGACATTATATTATTACTACATAAAGAATATAGCTGAGTGGTTTAAAGTTAAAACACAAGCAAGGGGAAGATTCATGAGGTGTTCCACACAAAAGAAAAGTGGATATCAGGATATATTATATTAGTATTACATAAAGAATATAGCTGAGTGGTTTAAAGTTAAAACACAAGCAAAGGAAAGATTCATGAGGTGTTCCACACAAAAGAAAAGTGGTAATCAGGATATATTATTATTATATAAAGAGACTGTCGAATGCCCATTAATAATAAATAAGTTCTGACCAAACAATAATCAAAGAAGCACAAATAGTTTAACAATAAAAGCGAATACTAATATAAAAATAATTAAGAATTAGAAATAAATAAATAAATAGGACAGATACTAAAATAGATTGAAAAGGAAGTTTAAAAAAATATATATATAGGTCATAAATATGAATAAAACGGCGGTAGAAATACTGAGTGCTAGGTAACCCTTAGGCAAGGAAGAAATAGCGAAAACATCAGAAAAATGGGAGAAACGCACCAGGAAAATGGGCACCAAATGGCCAGAAGGAGGAACATTTGATGTCACAGTGTGTGAGGAAATGGAAACACTGATAAAGAACCATAAAGCAAAAGACACAGGAAAGAAGAGAAGCGCCAAAGAAGAATGAAAATGACGAAGAGAGATGATGGAGAACTCTCAGATGAAGAAATGGCATATATTGAAGCAACAAACAAACTAATAGAGAAAGAAATGGACAGGATGAGGAGAATATTAAGAGAAATTGAAGAAAAAGAGAGGGAGCAGAGTGAGGTAAGACAGCGGACAGGCAGAGAGCTAGAGGAGGAAGAAGGAGCAGCAGCTGAAATATGGGGAGATTGCAATCAAGGCGTAAGGGAAGAAAGATTGTGGAATAGGAGAACATTGAGAAGACCTGAAAAATACAAGGGACAATATCCAATTCTAATAAAAGGTACCCAGGCTCACTATGTTCCGTGGGGATCACAGACCTGGAAGGATTGGTTGCCCGTCTGCCAGATTTGCATGATGGGGCAGGAAAATGGATAAGGATTTTTGAGGAACAAACCATGGGGAAACTGCTGGCTGTGGGGGATCTGAAGGCACTGTTGGCAAGGGTGGTTGGAAAGGCAAAAATGTAGGATATACTGGGGAACAGTGACCTGAGGAGAGAAGTGAGTGACCCACAAGGAGATGGGATGGACTTTGATTCACATCGCCCTGAAGTCTGGCAAGCACTAAGACTGGAATACCCAGCGAGAATTGACCCCAAGTCACTGAAAGGGGGGACACTGGGAGAAACTGAGAATCCAGCTGCCTATCTACATGAACAGATGAAACGATGGAGACTGGAAACAGAATGAGATCCAGAAGGGGACCCACTGATGACAACTCTATTCCGAAACTCATTAATAAAGGCCATGCCCCAATCAGTGAGAAGCAGGCTGGTGGATGTGGTGGGACTAACCTCAAAGACACACAAAGAATTCTGTGACCATGTTATACATGCAGTAGAAAAACACAGAAAGGATGAACAGAGACTTATGGAGCAGGGGAGAGACATTCAGAGGAAACTGACTCAACTCCAATTGGAAGAACTGACAAACAGAGGGAAGAAGAAAATCCAGGCCCTAGTAACAGCACCTGCGAATGAAACAGGAATGATGGCTGCAGTCACTCCAGGAGGGCCATATCTGCCTCCCGCGCCACAGGCCCAAATACAACCCACAGCACCAGTAGTGAATGTGTATGCACAACAACCCCGGCAATGGAATAATAACAATAAACAGCAACAATTTCAGCAAAATAATCAGAAAGGAGTAAATCGGGGCCCACAAGGGCCACCTGGAATTTGCTGGGGATGCCAGCAGCCATGGCATACCAGACAAAACTGCCCCACAAACCCCTGGCAACAACAGGGGAACAAAAAACAAAATAATTGGAAGCAAGCAGACGGCTGGCAACCAAAGCAACCTGACGGCTGGCAACAAAATCAGCAACAAATCCAAGGTCCTGTGAATCCATGGGCAGGGCCCAATCAGGGGTACTAGGGGTGCCCAGAGAATCTTACCGGGGAGGGTCAATTTCCAGTACTAACTACACAAGCTGATCAAGAACCTATGTTGCAGGTTCAAATAGAGAACAGAGGCACACCCATGATGGTTGACACTGGAGCCACTTACATCTGTGTAAGTTCAAATTATGCCTCTCACCTCCCCATGTCTGGCAAATATGCCAAAACTGTAGGATTCTCGGGACAAACGCAGTTAATTCCAATGACAGCTCCAGCCTGACAGCGGATGACAAATCCGCAACCCTCCCTATACTTGTATCAGAACACACCCCTGTCAATCTATTGGGAAGAGATGCCCTATGCAAAATGGGTATACAAATTCGATGTTCCTCCGAAGGGGTAATCATAGACAGGGCAGGGTTAAACTTACAAATGGTAATGAAACAGGATACAGCAAATGTCTATTGGTTAGGGGATATTGAGACAGAAGTAGATAGGGTAGTCAGGAAATGGGGAAGGTTTATTCAGGCTCAGATACCAGAAGCAGAAAGAGGAAAGTCAGAATATCACTGCACCATGCAATATGATCCCTATCGTGATGATCTTTTAGAGCAACTGTGGTTGTTAAATGCAAATGGGTAATTAGTACCTATAATGTCTCAGTACATAATTATAGGAAAACAAGGAGCAGCAATGGAGATGACGGACATGGATGGCTCAGACTTTGTGGCAAAATGGTACAATGTTTCTGAAGCTGCCCCACATATTACCTTGCTGGTGAACAAGGGAATGGAGGCCAAGGATTTGGGCCCCATAATGAAGCGAGCAAAAACAATTCAATGGAACAAGACAAAAAATCAGCTGATTTATCACTCAAAAGATAAAGCCTCAATCAAGATACACCATACTACAATAATGACTGGAGACCCCAGGGCAGTGGAAGTTACACCCCAACAGCTAACACAGCTAGGGGAAGCAACAGAATTTGAGGACCAGCAAAAACAGGAAATGGAGAAAAACATACCTCATGAGGTATGGTCACAACATAATACAGATGTTGGATTGGTAAAATCAGCAAGTCCTGTGTTTGTCAAAACACAGCCAGATGATATAGTAAGGATGCAGGAAAGAGCAGGACCTTATGAACAGACTATGTGGCACCAAAGAGGGGCCACCAAAGATGTGAAGGGATTATGGAGATCTCATGAAGGAACCATAGTAGCACCTAGTGTGTTGCTCAACCTACTGATAACTGATGCACATGGTTTTGACCATTGCGCAAGGGGGGAGAAAATAAGGAAAATAAAAAAAACAAGGATACTGGTCTCCATACCTACAGGCAACAATAGATGAGGCATTAGCAAGATGTAAGGTGTGTGCACAAAACAATGTAAGGAAAGGAATAACAACGCCTATAGGGCACATACCAGTTCCTGAAGGACCATTTTGACACTTAGTCATGGACTATGTAGATATGATAAAAAAGGTGAATGGCAAAAGGTACATGCTAGTGATCATAGATAGATTCAGTAGATGGGTAGAAGCAGTACCCTCAGCAGATCTAGGATCAGGAACAGTAATCAAATTTCTAAACAGAGAAGTAATACCCAGATTTGGAATACCAACAGAAATCAGTTCAGACAATGGATCAGCATTTATTCAGAAAACAGTGAAGCAAGTATTACAGCAGCTAAGGATTAAGCAAAGACTAGGGTGTGTGTATCATCCGAAAATCTCAGGGGATGGTTGAGAGGATTAATGGTACCCTCAAGGCTACACTAAATAAAAAATGTGCCAGTGCAAAGCTCAATTGGGTGGATGCACTACCACTAGCGTTGATGAGTTATCGCATGCAAACTAACAGAAATACGCATCTAACCCCGCATGAAATGCTTACGGGTCGACCCATGCCAGTGCCAGTTCTAAGAGGGCCCTACAAAGGACCCTCATTGGAACAATTAGAGATGGAACTTAAAGCATATGTAAGACAACTAACTGCTATACATAAAGTGATCTATCTCCAGGAAAAAGGGCGAGAACCGGAACCTGGACCAGAGGAGCCAGGGCCGGTGATTCCAGGAGATCGAGTCTACATCCGAGCGTTTCGCAGGAAGTGGAACGAGCCCAGGAGAGAAGGACCATATACGGTGATCCGAGTGACGCCCACAGCAGTACAGGTGGAAGGAAGCGCAACGTGGTACCATGTGAACCACTGCACCAGGGTCCCGAAGAGAACCGGTCTGCCGTCGGCGAGCCATGGGGAAGCGGAGGATGTCGAGGCACCAGATGGAGTCCAAGAAGAAGAAGCAAGCACGAGTCCAAGTGCCAACATCGAAGGACAACAGGCACTCCCTCCTGAAAATCCGGAGAGTCGGGAGGTGGGGCCTGATGATGTGGGGAATACTACTGATAGGATACCTGCCATGGCAGATGCCCCAAACACAAGCAGAGATCCAGGGAATGGAGGGACAACAGGAGAAGGAGGAGGAAGCGATCTTTCTACCATTGAAGGAAGAGACACCTCTGCTGTTGAGGAAGGGGACTTTCCCACAATTGACTTCTCTGCCCTCACATGGTCCCCGACAATTTAAGAACTGTGGAATTGCTCTAGCGGTAATAGCAGTTAACCTAGGAGAGATGGTGGTGAGTCTGCCTACGACTATACAATATTCTAGAGATAGTCTTACTGAGCCAGGAAGAATTGTTGCTGTGAATAAAGAACAAGTATAGTACACAGGATGGCCTAGATTGGGGAAATGTCAGATCGAAGGATATGCAATGTTTAAAATAAAATGCCTAAAAAATCATTGTGTAGAAGTTGAGCTAAAAGGGAATGGATATGGAAAAATAATGGATATAAAACAAGCCAAACATCTCATGATTTCGTCTGTACTTAAGAAATTAAGAATAAAAAAGCATGTACCTTCGGAAATAGCTCGAACCAGTATTTATATTCCAGCCCAAGTACTGACAGCTATGGAAACTCATAAATCCTTTTCAATACGAAGGATAAAACCTCTGCCAGAAAAATCACTTTGTGGGTGGGCTAATCATCAAACAAGAGGAGAAGCAATCTGGGATGAATATGGCTGCCCAATAGAAGTTAACAAAGGAGACACTAGTTGGGAAATTACCTTTAAGGAATTGACTCAAGAAAATAATGCAAAGTACATATTGGAAATAGTTAGCACTAAAGTGTCAGAAGGGAATAGTATAACAACAATGGACATTGATCCTATTTCCAAACACCAATCTAGACAGGAAGAAGAACCTGAAATAGTTAATGTAACTATGACCACTACCCAAGGACCACTAATTACTATAGCAGTGAACCAACAAAGACAGGATTAGAAAAAATAGGAACAACTGGGTTTTTTCTAAATGTATGGGATTCTTTAACTAATTGGGGAAATCAGGAAAATAGACAATCTACCTCAGCCCCAACAGTAATACCGAAAGTAATGAAAGCACCAACAAAATTAGAAAGGCTATGGGAGGAAGCCATGCAAAATGATTGGTACAAATGGGCACAATATTCAGCTAAAACAATTAATAGAAAAACGAATTGTTTAGTATGTGCTCCTTCTCCATTAAAATAATTGATAGTAATACCAAATCCACACAGTTACAAGGACTGTGCTAACTTCCAACGAAGCTACTGTCATCTTAAAAGAGGAGAAAGGCCCTACTGTCCTGCAGAATGTTTATCATTTTGGGGAAATCTATATCATTACAGATTCTATAATCAAGTAGGATGGGGAGAGTGGTGTAAAAAATTAGATATCAGAATAGAGCCCAGAAAAATGGAAGCACCGGAAAAATACCGTATAGACTATAATCAAAATGATGAATGCTACAATAAAATGGATGGGGAGCACGATTTGGGAAAATTTAAGGGAAAGTGTGAGACCACATGGCACCTAAATAATGATATGTCCTGGAATGCAGATACCCCCCACAGAGCAGTTTATCAGGCAGCAGGATCAAGTACTGGGGTAATAGCTACAAATGGAGGGCCGGGTGACCCTGGGGAATGTGAGAAGCAAACACTGGCAATGCCATTGATTTCTCCTTATGAGGATCAATCGGTGGCAGTGTCAGATTTATTTTGGGTATGTGGAGAACAAAAGATTAGAGCTACTTTGCCTAAAGGATGGAAGGGAGTATGTGCTAGAGTACAAATGCTTCAGGAGGTGGTTATATCAGAGTGGGAGGTAGACAAAACAACAAATAGGGATGCACAGAATAGTAATAAAAGGGTTAAAAGATCATATGAACATGACCCCAATGTATATTTAGATGCAATAGGTCAACCCAGAGGAATTCCAAATGAATATAAGGCAAGAGATTAAATTAAGGCAGGATTTGAATCAATATTTGTCTGGATCTCAACCAACAAAAATCTACAATGGATCAATTATATTTATTATAATCAACAAAGGTTTATTAATTACACAGACTCTGCATTATCAGCCCTAGGAGAGCAAGTACAGGCTACCAGTAGAATGACATGGCAGAATAGGCAGGCTCTAAACTGGCTATTAGCGGAAAAAGGTGGAGTTTGTGTTATGTTTGGAGATGAATGTTGTACTTTTATCCCCAATAATACTGCCTCGGATGGTTCATTCACTGAAGCAATGACTAAGCTCAAAGGACTACGAAAAGAGGTTAAGAACAATGCTGTGCATGATGCTCATATTTGGGACTGGATGGACTTAACTTTTGGGAAAATGGGGTGCAATGTTTACAAAAATGGCAATAATGATAGGAATATCACTTGTAGTGATGGGAGTAGTGTTTTGTTGTATACTACCTCTGTTTTAATCACTTTTGATTCAAACCACAGTAAAAAAAAAATGACAGTACAGACCATTGTTACTAGTTCAGCCAAAGAAATATACCCAGTTCAGGGAGCTCCAGGACAGTATGTTAATGATTATGGGAAACCTTGTAATGTTAAAGGAGGACCAATGGACTGTCCATTTGGGAATACTGAATGTTTGTATGGAGTTGTTCCTGGGGGTGGATGGGCTTGCCATGGTTACAAAGCCCAACAGAAAAATGTGGAGGTTAATTTAGAGCAAAACCTTCCAGACTTGTAACCAATACCTGAATGGGCTCTGGGTCCTCATCAGGATGGGTCAAGTAATGAGGAAGATATATTGGTTTAAATATGTGCATGTAAAATGCAACCACATATGGCAAGGCTAAGAATAAGTAAATGCACATGCTTACATTCATTTTTTAAATTAATCTTTGTATTATTGGGACTTTGTTGGAAGTCCCAAAGGGGGGAATATATAGAGATATTTTATGTATCATTAAGGCAAATGTAGGGAGATGCCATAGGTAAAATATATTAAACATGTTTGATATTTTATAATCCAGATGCATGCTTAAATAAGGAGTATAGCCAATGCAGTATGTACAGTGGGGAGAACAAGTATTTGATACACTGCCGATTTTGCAGGTTTTCCTACTTACAAAGCATGTAGATGTCTGTAATTTTTATCATAGGTACACTTCAACTGTGAGAGACGGAATCTAAAACAAAAATCCAGAAAATAACATTGTATGATTTTTAAGTAATTAATTTGCATTTTATTGCATAACATAAGTATTTGATCACCTACCAACCAGTAAGAATTCCGACTCTCACAGACCTGTTCGTTTTTCTTTAAGAAGCCCTCCTGTTCTCCACTCATTACCTGTATTAACTGCACCTGTTTGAACTCATTACCCGTATAAAAGACACCTGTCCACACACTCAATCAAACAGACTCCAACCTCTCCACAATGGCCAACACCAGAGAGCTGTGTAAGGACATCAGGGATAAAATTGTAGACCTGCACAAGGCTGGGATGGGCTACAGGACAATAGACAAGCAGCTTGGTGAGAAGGCAACAACTGTTGGCGCAATTATTAGAAAATTGAAGAAATTCAAGATGACGGTCAATCACCCTCGGTCTGGGGCTCCATGCAAGATCTCACCTCGTGGGGCATCAATGATCATGAGGAAGGTGAGGGATCAGCCCAGAACTACATGGCAGGACCTGGTCAATGACCTGAAGTAGAGCTGGGACCACAGTCTCAAAGAAACCCATTAGTAACACACTACGCCGTCATGGAATAAAATCCTGCAGCGCACGCAAGGTCCCCCTGCTCAAGCCAGCGCATGTCCAGGCCCGTCTGAAGTTTGCCAATGACCATCTGGATGATCCAGAGGAGGAATGGGAGAAGGTCATGTGGTCTGATGAGACAAAAATAGAGCTTTTTGGTCTAAACTCCACTCGCCGTGTTTGGAGGAAGAAGAAGGATGAGTACAACCCCAAGAACACCATCCCAACCGTGAAGCATGGAGGTGGAAACATAATTATTTGGGGATGCTTTCCTGCAAAGGGGACAGGAAGACTGCACCGTATTGAGGGGAGGATGGATGGGGCCATGTATCGCGAGATCTTGGCCAACAACCTCCTTCCCTCGTAAGAGCATTGAAGATGGGTCGTGGCTGGGTCTTCCAGCATGACACGACCCGAAACACACAGCCAGGGCAACTAAGGAGTGGCTCCGTAAGAAGCATCTCAAGGTCTTGGAGTGGCCTAGCCAGTCTCCAGACCTGAACCCAATAGAAAATCTTTGGAGGGAGCTGAAAGTCTGTATTGCCCAGCGACAGCCCCAAAACCTGAAGGATCTGGAGAAGGTCTGTATGGAGAAATGGGCCAAAATCCCTGCTGCAGTGTGTGTAAACCTATTCAAGACCTACAGGGAACGTATGATCTCTGTAATTGCAAACAAAGGTTTCTGTAGCAAATATTAAGTTCTGCTTTTCTGATGTATCAAATACTTATGTCATGCAATATAATGCAAATTAATTACTTAAAAATCATACAATGTGATTTTCTGGATTGTTGTTTTAGATTCCATCACTCACAGTTGAAGTGTACCTATGATAGAAATTACAGACCTCTACATGCTTTGTAAGTAGGAAAACTTGCAAAATCGGCAGTGTATCAAATACTTGTTCTCCCCACTGTAACTGTGCTTTAAATGAATGTATGTATATTATTTTTTAAGAAAGGGCCTGAGCCACGCCACCAATAGAAATGAGAGGCTTCATATAGAAAATAATTCATGACCTTTTGGAGTGGACCATGTGTGACAGCTGGACGTTGAAAGAGAAGGGTGGTGCGGAACTAAAATAAGTTAGGAATTTGCCATAAGGGGAGTAACTGTATATGCTATGTAAGCATGTCTGTGCATTTGTGTGTGTATAAAAGGGAGCTCTAAGCCAAAGGAACTCCATGGAACAACTCGGCTTTGTTATTAGATAATAAAGTCTAATTTTTCAATTCACAGGCTCCAGTTTCTTGAGAGATATTTTTGAGTTGACTACTTTTGAGTCAAATATTTCTACCCCAATATCCACATAAGAGCTGATTCGGGGGGTAACTCACTTTAGAGTAGTCGTTCTGTAATATCCACAGAATCTTAGGAAATAACGCAAAGCAGTCACAGTTACAGGCCTTGGCCATGGCCATGTGATGACAGGAATGTCTTCTTAACTGCCATTTCTTCCTTAACTATAGACTATTCCTCAATAAAGTTACAGGGAATGTTCTTAATGTTTTCCCTATGTTTCTTCCTAAGAAAAAAAGTTAAGAAGAAATTAAGAAATTCTTGAAAATAATGTTTTAGGATTTATTCTTGGAAATGTACTTAACTTTAGGACAGCTAAACCCTTGTCTGGGCCCAGGAGGTGAGCATTTACAAAATAAAAATAATAAAAATAAAAAATTAGATAAAAAATACGTTATAACAAAAAAACATCAATGTAAACCTTGATTTGAAAAGCTTTTAATGACATATTTGACAAAATAATGAATATTATAATAATAATTGTTGCCGTGGTCATATAAAATCAAATGATGACAAAGCTAAATGTGCTGATTAGAAAAGTTATTAAAATAACAATAGTAAAAAAAACAGAATAATCAAACAGGAACATTTAGTGATTCAAAGCTAACTATGATGCTGTACATTAAAGGATGGACGTTCCTTGGGTAGCTGCTAGAGAGAGAACCCACAGAGGCCTCTCAGAGATCGGACGGATCCTCCACATGTCCCCCCGACCGTGTTCTACTGAGGCAATATCGACTACCGCGACACTCTATCATGGCCGACCTTCTAAACGAAAACTTTAAAAAGGAAGACCATGAGATCATGCCCTCTTCCAATCATCCTAAAAAAAATTGTGATAGCCCTGAGATTCCTAGCATCGGGATCCTTTCAAGCCTTGCTTGCAAGGACAGTGGTCAGTTGGTCAGTCCTCTGTGAGTGGTCAGTTGGTCAGTCCTCTGTGAGTGGTCAGTTGGTCAGTCCTCTGTGAGTCGGGTGGTTAGTGCAGTGTGTGATGCATTGCGTCGTCATGTGCAAAGACTCATCAAGTTCCCATCAATTGCAGCTGAACAAATAAGCACCAAACTAAAGTTTTTTGAGGTGGCTAACTTCCCCAATGTCCTTGGTGCAGCGGATGGGACTCATGTGGCACTAAAGATCAGTGACGATGTCAAGCTTCTGTCAAAACGTCTACATAAATAGAGTTTGCACATCACCAAAAATGTATTATTTCAGTAGGCCTTATAAGTATCTGATGTAGTCTTACCATTTCTCCTGATATGGTCCACGTCATGAGGAGGAAATGTATGTTAATCGAAATAACTTTCACTCTATCAATGTGCAAGTAGTCTGCGATGCTACGCTAGCCTTCACTAATGTTGTTGCCAAATGGCCCGGGAGCACACATGACTCCTTCATTGTATCAAAATTCAGCCCTGGGAATCAAGTTTGACGAAGGTCACATTCCTGATGGATGGCTATCAGGTAAAGAAATCAGACATCACTGACCCTTTCTTTTCCTTTACCTGATACCTGTTACCTGTGTAATTGTTTTGTGGTCCACAGCACACTTACAATAGTGTTGCTTCTTATGATATCGATTTACTTCTTTGTATGTTTTGGGGTTTTAGGTGATAGTGGCTATGGACAAAAAAAAACATGTCTTGTGACACCAATCCTACACACCAACTACGATGCAGAAGAGAACTACAACCATGCTCAGATGAAAATGAAGAGAACTACAACCATGCTCAGATGAAAATGAAGAGAACTACAACCATGCTCAGATGAAAATGAAGAGAACTACAACCATGCTCAGATGAAAAGGAAGAGAACTACAAACACGCTCAGATGAAAATGAAGAGAACTACAAACATGCTCAGATGAAAATGAAGAGAACTACAACCCATGCTCAGATGAAAATGAAGAGAACTACAAACATGCTCAGATGAAAATGAAGAGAACTACAACCACGCTCAGATGAAAATGAAGAGAACTACAACCATGCTCAGATGAAAATGAAGAGAACTACAACCCATGCTCAGATGAAAATGAAGAGAACTACAACCCATGCTCAGATGAAAATGAAGAGAACTACAAACACGCTCAGATGAAAATGAGGAGTTCAGTAGAGAGATCTATCGGAGTCCTAAAATCCAGATTCAGATGCATTGACCCGCTCTGGGGGAGTTATTTCAATATAAATAATATAATATAACTACAATTATATTATCATTATTATATTATAAATATATAATTATTTATTATAGTATTATATACTATAATAAATAATTAATATAACTTTAATAAATATTAAGTTCAACATGCACGATCATAACCTCAGCATGTATCTTGCAATACATCTGCATACAAACCAGGATGCCACATCCCAATATACAAAACAGGATGCCACATCCCAATATACAAAACAGGATGCCACATCCCAATATACAAACCAGGATGCCACATCCCAATATACAAAACAGGATGCCACATCCCAATATACAAACCAGGATGCCACATCCCAATATACAAACCAGGATGCCACATCCCAATATACAAACCAGGATGCCACATCCCAATATACAAACCAGGATGCCACATCCCAATATACAAAACAGGATGCCACATCCCAATATACAAACCAGGATGCCACATCCCAATATACAAACCAGGATGCAACATCCCAATATACAAACCAGGATGCCACATCCCAATATACAAACCAGGATGCCACATCCCAATATACAAACCAGGATGCCACATCCCAATATACAAACCAGGATGCCACATCCCAATATACAAACCAGGATGCCACATCCCAATATACAAACCAGGATGCCACATCCCAATATACAAACCAGGATGCCACATCCCAATATACAAAACAGGATGCCACATCCCAATATACAAAACAGGATGCCACATCCCAATATACAAAACAGGATGCCACATCCCAATATACAAACCAGGATGCCACATCCCAATATACAAACCAGGATGCCACATCCCAATATACAAACCAGGATGCCACATCCCAATATACAAACCAGGATGCCACATCACAATATACAAACCAGGATGCCACATCCCAATATACAAACCAGGATGCCACATCCCAATATACAAACCAGGATGCCACATCCCAATATACAAACCAGGATGCCACATCCCAATATACAAACCAGGATGCCACATCCCAATATACCTGACATTCCACCAGCTGTACCTGACCAGGATGTTGCCTCTGATGACCAGGATGTTGCCTCTGATGACCAGGAAGTTGCCTCTGATGACCAGGATGTTGCTGCTGATGACCAGGATGTTGCCTCTGATGACCAGGATGTTGCCGCTGATGACCAGGAAGTTGCCGCTGATGACCAGGATGTTGCCTCTGATGACCAGGATGTTGCCTCTGATGACCAGGAAGTTGCCTCTGATGACCAGGATGTTGCTGCTGATGACCAGGATGTTGCCGCTGATGACCAGGATGTTGCCTCTGATGACCAGGAAGTTGCCTCTGATGACCAGGATGTTGCCTCTGATGACCAGGATGTTGCCTCTGATGACCAGGATGTTGCCTCTGATGACCAGGATGTTGCCTCTGATGACCAGGAAGTTGCCTCTGATGACCAGGATGTTGCCTCTGATGACCAGGAAGTTGCCTCTGATGACCAGGATGTTGCCTCTGATGACCAGGAAGTTGCCTCTGATGACCAGGATGTTGCTGCTGATGACCAGGATGTTGCCGCTGATGACCAGGATGTTGCTGCTGATGACCAGGATGTTGCCGCTGACCACAATGCCGCTGGTAGATGCAATGCTGGCCTACAAGCAAGAAATGACCTCATGAGGAGGAGATTCACATGACAACAAAAAAAAGAAGGGTTTGTATGATATCGAAAACGTATTTATTTTAGAATATTAATCTTCAAGTCTTCTTTTCTTCTCCATGGCAAACTTCTCCCTCTCCAGAGCTAGCTTCTCCCTCTCCAGAGCTAGCTTCTCCCTCTCCAGAGCTAGCTTCTCCCTCTCCAGAGCTAGCTTCTCCTTCTCCGGGGGCTAATCTCTCACCTTCCACCTTCAGCAGCTCCTCCTGCATGCTGCGCAAGGGCCGTGACCTCCCCCAGGAGCGTCCTCTGGACAGCCACCATCTCCTCCGCACCAGCAAGCCTCCTCGGCCCCCCGGGGTGGTACTGGCTCGTACATTGGGGTGTCACGATGGATGAGGATCTGAGACAGGCGCATCTCCTCTGTGTCTTCAGTGATGATCTGTTGAGAAAATACAATGAATCTGTTATGGGAATGGTATGTGTTGTAGATCTATTATAGAACAATAATACACGTATGAAATGAGAAATCAAAACAAACACCTGCCTCTGCTTGTTCTTCTGTTATATGATCATGATGATCCATGGCTCCCACATAGCAGGCACAGGGGCATATGGATGAGGTCCAGTGTTATTTCTGGAAGGTCAGATAGATCGTGTCAGCATGACAACAACGTTTCAAGAGCAGGAAGGCTCGATATGATGAGAGAAGTAAACAAGTGTAACGTTAGCTGCACGACTGGATGCTTTTGTAACCATGAACGTTTTCTTGCGCCACAGACTCAGTTGGCTACCGGACATTTAAATACAGCAAGAAAACTTAATTAAACGTATATTATCTAGCTAGCTAACAATTAACAATATATTACAATATTCTAGAAGTGTTAAATAGCTAGCATTAGCTCATCAATTTGCAAAGAAGAACTTGGCTAACTTCGCTAAAGTTAACGTCGTTAGCTATGTTGGCTAATTCGCTAATGTTGTTACGTGTTAGCTAGCTAGCTAACTTACCGGTCGCGCAGCCGAGTTGATGCCCGACCCGCAGTCCCTCTACCACCGTCTCTCCTATCATGGACAACACCTTCTCCTCCAGCTGGTCCACATGAATGGTCGATACCCCCCTCCCCCCTCCAGTCTTCTTCAACTCCCTGCTTCTCTCAGCTCCTTTCTTCATAGCAGCCGACTTGATGTCAGACCACTTATTTCCTTTAATGGAAATATCAACACTTTATTATAGTGGGCCAAATCCTATCATCCCAGTCACATAGGCTTATTTATTGGTTTCAAGTACATCACTAATGTCAATGCCACAGAAGAAGATATTTACGAAGTTCTTAAGAAAACGATGAATTCCTAAGAACATTTTACGAACTATCTTATGAACTTCTTATTTTTTTTCCTTAAGAAACTTCTTACGTTTTTCTCGTAAGTAGTGTTTTATGAATCCGGCCCCTGATCGTTAAGCTAGCCAAGACCAACAACACAAACAAACGGACTACATAGCTACAATTAGTGGGCGGAGTTACAAACGGACTACATAGCTACAATTAGTGGGCGGAGTTACAAACGGACTACATAGCTACAATTAGTGGGCGGAGTTACAAACGGACTACATAGCTACAATTAGTGGGTGGAGTTACAAACGGACTACACAGCTACAATTAGTGGGCGGAGTTACAAACGGACTACATAGCTACAATTAGTGGGCGGAGTTACAAACGGACTACATAGCTACAATTAGTGGGCGGAGTTACAAACGGACAGTACTAAAACAAGTTAAATGTCTTACCTGTGATTAAATGTTTTCCACACATAGTTACGTGTAGCCTACCTGGACACCGCGTCCCCACGTTTCCCGCTCTCCCACGCCGAATAGCCTGAAGCCACAGCGCTCTTCTCGCAGGCTCTATGCGGGAGCAATGCGAATCGTAGGTCAGGGCTCTATGCGGGAGCAATGCGAATCGTAGGTCAGGGCTCTATGCGGGAGCAATGCGAATCGTAGGTCAGGAGGCTCTATGCGGGAGCGAATCGTAGGTCAGGGCTCTATGCGGGAGCGAATCGTAGGTCAGGGCTCTATGCGGGAGCGAATCGTAGGTCAGGGCTCTATGCGGGAGCGAATCGTAGGTCAGGGCTCTATGCGGGAGCGAATCGTAGGTCAGGGCTCTATGCGGGAGCAATGCGAATCGTAGGTCAGGGCTCTATGCGGGAGCAATGCGAATCGTAGGTCAGGAGGCTCTATGCGGGAGCGAATCGTAGGTCAGGGCTCTATGCGGGAGCGAATCGTAGGTCAGGGCTCTGTGCGGGAGCGAATCGTAGGTCAGGGCTCTATGCGGGAGCGAATCGTAGGTCAGGGCTCTATGCGGGAGCGAATCGTAGGTCAGGGCTCTATGCGGGAGCGAATCGTAGGTCAGGGCTCTATGCGGGAGCAATGCGAATCGTAGGTCAGGGCTCTATGCGGGAGCAATGCGAATCGTAGGTCAGGGCTCTATGCGGGAGCAATGCGAATCGTAGGTCAGGGCTCTATGCGGGAGCAATGCGAATCGTAGGTCAGGGCTCTATGCGGGAGCAATGCGAATCGTAGGTCAGGGCTCTATGCGGGAGCGAATCGTAGGTCAGGGCTCTATGCAGGAGCGAATCGTAGGTCAGGGCTCTATGCGGGAGCAATGCGAATCGTAGGTCAGGGCTCTGTCGCGGGAGCAATGCGGATCGTAGGTCAGGGCTCTATGCGGGAGCCGAATCGTAGGTCAGGGCTCTGTCGCGGGAGCAATGCGAATCGTAGGTCAGGGCTCTATGCGGGAGCAATGCGAATCGTAGGTCAGGGCTCTATGCGGGAGCAATGCGAATCGTAGGTCAGGGCTCTTTGCGGGAGCAATGCGAATCGTAGGTCAGGGCTCTTTGCGGGAGCAATGCGGATCGTAGGTCAGGGCTCTATGCGGGAGCAATGCGAATCGTAGGTCAGGGCTCTATGCGGGAGCAATGCGAATCGTAGGTCA
This sequence comes from Coregonus clupeaformis, assembly GCF_020615455.1. Taxonomy (NCBI): domain Eukaryota; kingdom Metazoa; phylum Chordata; class Actinopteri; order Salmoniformes; family Salmonidae; genus Coregonus; species Coregonus clupeaformis. The sequence continues at coordinate 60,958,533 of NC_059208.1, read as the reverse complement.
GGGCTCTATGCGGGAGCAATGCGAATCGTAGGTCAGGGCTCTATGCGGGAGCGAATCGTAGGTCAGGGCTCTTTGCGGGAGCGAATCGTAGGTTAGGGCTCTATGCGGGAGCGAATCGTAGGTCAGGGCTCTATGCGGGAGCGAATCGTAGGTCAGGGCTCTATGCGGGAGCAAATCGTAGGTCAGGGCTCTATGCGGGAGCGAATCGTAGGTCAGGGCTCTATGCGGGAGCGAATCGTAGGTCAGGGCTCTATGCGGGAGCGAATCGTAGGTCAGGGCTCTATGCGGGAGCGAATCGTAGGTCAGGGCTCTATGCGGGAGCGAATCGTAGGTCAGGGCTCTTTGCGGGAGCAATGCGAATCGTAGGTCAGGATTTTTGACCTGGCTACAAGACAGCAGCTTTTCGGCATGTTTTGTTATTTCTGTATAACTAAAATTCAACGACGAAGTTGGCTCTTTTACAATGGGGGTCAATAGGAAAGAATGTTTCCTCAATCTGTGGGCTGGTCGAGGGTAATTACTTATTATTACGTGAATATCGACTTGGAGTACAGTAAAATACTGTAAACCGCCCAGCCCTAGTGTTGAATATACTTCTTAGTAAGTAAAACAATCAAGCACATAATGCCTGTTATGTTGCCCAGCAAATGTCCCTATGGGACAATAAGGTGTATATTATTTCATTAAATACAGATCTCTGTGAAGAAAAAAAACGCTCTTTTTAAACATCCAAAGCATCACTAGCTGTCTTTATTCCTAGACCATTTCTCTCTCACACACATACATACAGACACACACACACACACACACACACACACACATGCAGGCAAACACACACACACACACACACACGCAGGCACAAACACACACATCAACATGTTAAGGCTCTGCTCCAGTGGCTGTAGGTTGCCATAGCAACGTGGCACCGTTCTAGTTTTTTTTCTTCTTCTGAACACGCTAAACACACACACACACACACACACAAACACACTTGCACGCACACACGAACGCACACATGAACACAGAACTAATCTCCATACATTCACAATACCACAGATTAGAAATACACACACAAACAGACGCACTTCTATTACTAAAAAAACATGGTAACTACTTCTTTGTCATTGCATCAGTCAGTACAGGGAGGAAACAGTAAGCCCCCAGCAAATATAAGCACCAACCAAATTATTATTATTATTAGTAGTAGTAGTAGTAGTAGTAGTAGTATTTTTACAGCAGATGTTTCAGTTTTAAAGTTAAAAATATTACTAAATGTGGCTAAATACTTGCTTCAAAACAGACTAAACTGTTCATGACGTTGGGTGATATTTCTTATTTACATTGTCAAGGTCTGTCTGGTACACTAACCAGAGAACTGTTGCTTTGTTTATTAGAAGCTTGATAGGCAGTAGCATATATGGAGCCTGTCAGAAAATCAATACTGCCACCTGGAGGAAGAAGGCTGCACTTTCATCAACTAACTAACTACAGTGAGGGAAAAAAGTATTTGATCCCCTGCTGATTTTGTACGTTTGCCCACTGACAAAGACATGATCAGTCTATAATTTTAATGGTAGGTTTATTTGGATAGGGAGAGACAGAATAACAACAACAAAATCCAGAAAAACGCATGTCAAAAATGTTATAAATTGATTTGCATTTTAATGAGGGAAATAAGTATTTGACCCCTCTGCAAAACATGACTTAGTACTTGGTGGCAAAACCCTTGTTGGCAATCACAGAGGTCAGACGTTTCTTGTAGTTGGCCACCAGGTTTGCACACATCTCAGGAGGGATTTTGTCCCACTCCTCTTTGCAGATCTTCTCCAAGTCATTAAGGTTTCGAGGCTGACGTTTGGCAACTCGAACCTTCAGCTCCCTCCACAGATTTTATATGGGATTAAGGTCTGGAGACTGGCTAGGCCACTCCAGGACCTTAATGTGCTTCTTCTTGAGCCACTCCTTTGTTGCCTTGGCCGTGTGTTTTGGGTCATTGTCATGCTGGAATACCCATCCACGACCCATTTTCAATGCCCTGGCTGAGGGAAGGAGGTTCTCACCCAAGATTTGATGGTACATGGCCCCGTCCATCGTCCCTTTGATGCGGTGAAGTTGTCCTGTCCCCTTAGCAGAAAAACCCCCAAAGCATAATGTTTCCACCTCCATGTTTGACGGTGGGGATGGTGTTCTTGGGGTCATAGGCAGCATTCGTCCTCCAAACACGGCGAGTTGAGTTGATGCCAAAGAGCTCGATTTTGGTCTCATCTGACCACAACACTTTCACCCAGTTCTCCTCTGAATCATTCAGATGTTCATTGGCAAACTTCAGACGGGCCTGTATATGTGCTTTCTTGAGCAGGGGGACCTTGCGGGCGCTGCAGGATTTCAGCAGGATTTCAGTCCTTCACGGCGTAGTGTGTTACCAATTGTTTTCTTGGTGACTATGGTCCCAGCTGCCTTGAGATCATTGACAAGATCCTCCTGTGTAGTTCTGGGATGATTCCTCACCGTTCTCATGATCATTGCAAATCCACAACGTGAGATCTTGCATGGAGCCCCAGGCCGAGGGAGATTGACAGTTATTTTGTGTTTCTTCCATTTGCGAATAATGGCACCAACTGTTGTCACCTTCTCACCAAGCTGCTTATCAATGGTCTTGTAGCCCATTCCAGCCTTGTGTAGGTCTACAATCTTGTCCCTGACATCCTTGGAGAGCTCTTTGGTCTTGGCCATGGTGGAGCGTTTGGAATCTGATTGATTGATTGCTTCTGTGGACAGGTGTCTTTTATACAGGTAACAAACTGAGATTAGGAGCACTCCCTTTAAGAGTGTGCTCCTAATCTCAGCTCGTTACCTGTATAAAATACACCTGGGAGCCAGAAATCTTTCTGATTGAGAGGGGATCAAATACTTATTTCCCTCATTAAAATGCAAATCAATTTATAACATTTTTTACATGCGTTTTTCTGGATTTTTTGTTGTTATTCTGTCTCTCACTGTTCAAATAAACCTACCGTTAAAATTATAGACTGATCATTTCTTTGTCAATTTTTATACAGTACTAATGTTACTGTCCCCATTACAACAAAAATATTTAAATACATGTAATTTTGTCCTCAAAATACTGTAGAATTCCATTTATTCCTTCTGCTCCTATCTCTCATTGGCCAATACAATGCATCAGCTATCTATTGTCTATGTACAGGTATCTGCCAAAGTAAAGGAAACACCAACATAAAGTGTCTGAATAGGGCTTTGGGCCACTGTGAGACACCAGAACTGCTTCAATGCGCCTTCGCATAGATTCTAAAATAGTCTGGAACTCTATTGGAGGGATGCGACACCATTATTTGGTGTTTTACTGATGGTGGTGGGAAACGCTGTCCAAGGCTCGCTCCAGAATCTCCTATAGAAGTGTTACATTGGGTTGAGATCTGGTGACTGAGACACACACACACACACACACACACACACACACACACACACACTCCCTTTAAACCCCCTACGCTCCTTTTGAGACCCCTCTTTCAAAGTCACTGAGAACTCTTCTTCTAGCCAAAATAATGGGCAACTGGGCATTTTTCTACATGACCCTAAGTATGATAGGATGTTAATTGCTTAATTAACTCAGGAACCACACCTGTGTGGAAGCACCTGCTTTCAATATACTTTGTATCCCTCATTTACTAAAGTGTTTCATTTATTTTTGCAGTTGCCTGTACATCATTGGTAGACCCCCTCCAGAATGAGCTGTAATTTCCAAATGAAAACACTAGATGGGGACACCGATCAACATGATCCAGTCGGTGAGGAAAAACCATGACATGGAATATGTGTGCCAAACTATTTTATATACAGTGGGGAGAACAAGTATTTGATACACTGCAGATTTTGCAGGTTTTCCTACTTACAAAGCATGTAGAGGTCTGTAATACTTATCATAGGTACACTTCAACTGTGAGAGACGGAATCTAAAACAAAAATCCAGAAAATCACATTGTATGATTTTTAAGTTATTAATTTGCATTTTACTGCATGACATAAGTATTTGATACATCAGAAAAGCAGAACTTAATATTTGGTACAGAATCCTTTGTTTGCAATTACAGAGATCATACGTTTCCTGTAGGTCTTGACCAGGTTTGCACACACTGAAGCAGGGATTTTGGCCCACTCCTCCATACAGACCTTCTCCAGATCCTTCAGGTTTGGGGGCTGTCGCTGGGCAATACGGACATTCAGCTCCCTCCAAAGATTTTCTATTGGGTTCAGGTCTGGAGACTGGCTAGGCCACTCCAGGACCTTGAGATGCTTCTTACGGAGCCACTCCTTAGTTGCCCTGGCTGTGTGTTTCAGGTCGTTGTCATGCTGGAAGACCAACCACAACCCATCTTCAATGCTCTTACTGAGGGAAGGAGGTTGTTGGCCAAGATCTCGCGATACATGGCCCGATCCATCCTCCCCTCAATACGGTGCAGTCGTCCTGTCCCCTTGGCAGAAAAGCATCCCCAAAGAATGATGTTTCCACCTCCTTGCTTCACGGTTGGGATGGTGTTCTTGGGGTTGTACTCATCCTTCTTCTTCTTCATCCAAACACAGCGAGTGGAGTTTAGACCAAAAAGCTATATTTTTGTCTCATCAGACCACATGACCTTCTTCCATTCCTCCTCTGGATCATCCAGATGGTCATTGGCAAACTTCAGACGGGCCTGGACATGCGCTGGCTTGAGCAGGGGGACCTTGCGTGCGCTGCAGGATTTTAATCCATGACAGCGTAGTGTGTTACTAATGATTTTCTTTGAGACTGTAGTCCCAGCTCTCTTCAGGTCATTGACCAGGTCCTGCCGTGTAGTTCTGGGCTGATCCCTCACCTTCCTCATGATCATTGATGTCCCACGAGGTGAGATCTTGCATGGAGCCCCAGACCGAGGGTGATTGACCGTCTTCTTGAACTTCTTCCATTTTCTAATAATTGCGCCAACAGTTGTTGCCTTCTCACCAAGCTGCTTGCCTATTGTCCTGTAGCCCATCCCAGCCTTGTGCAGGTCTACAATTTTATCCCTGATGTCCTTACACAGCTCTCTGGTCTTGGCCATTGTGGAGAGGTTGGAATCTGTTTGATTGAGTGTGTGGACAGGTGTCTTTTATACAGGTAACGAGTTCAAACAGGTGCAGTTAATACAGGTAATGAGTGGAGAACAGGAGGGCTTCTTAAAGAAAAACTAACAGGTCTGTGAGAGCCAGAATTATTACTGGTTGGTAGGTGATCAAATACTTATGTCATGCAATAAAATGCAAATTAGTTACTTAAAAATCATACAATGTGATTTTCTGGATTTTTGTTTTAGATTCCGTCTCTCACAGTTGAAGTGTACCTATGATAAAATTACAGACCTCTACATGCTTTGTAAGTAGGGAAACCTGCAAAATCGGCAGTGTATCAAATACTTGTTCTCCCCACTGTATACACTACCAGTCAAAAGTTTGGACACACATACTCATTCCAGGGTTTTTCTTTATTTTTACTATTTTCTACATTGTAGAATAATAGTTAAGACATCAAAACTATGAAATAACACATATGGAATCATATAGTAACCAAAAAAGTGTTAAACAAATCAAAATATATTTTATATTTGAGATTCTTCAAATAGCCACCCTTTGCATTCTCTCAACCAGCTTCACCTGGAATGCTTTTCCAACAGTCTTGAAGGAGTTCCCACATACAGTGCCTTGCAAAAGTATTCATCCCCCTTGGCGTTTTTCCTATTTTGTTGCATTACAACCTGTAATTTAAATTGATTTTTATTTGGATTTCATGTAATGGACATACACAAAATAGTCCAAATTGGTGAAGTGAAATTAAAGAAATAACTTGTTTCAAAAAATAAAATATAAATAACTTCAAAGTGGTTCATGCATATGTATTCTCCCCCTTTGCTATGAAGCCCCTAAATACTATCTGGTGCAACCAATTACCTTCAGAAGGCACATAATTAGTTAAATTAAGTCCACCAAAAGTATGTGGCCAAAAGTATATGGACACCCCTTCAAATTAGTGGATTTGGCTATTTAAGCCACAACCCATTGCTGACAGGTGTATAAAATCAAGCACACAGCCATGCAATCTCCATACACAAACATTGGCAGTAGAATGGCCCAACGCCATCGAACACCTTTGGGAGGAATTGGAACACTGACTGCGAGCCAGGCCTAATCGCCCAACATCAGTGCCCGACCTCACTAATGCTCTTGCGGCTGAATGGAAGCAAGTCCCCGCAGCAATGTTCCAACATCTAGTGAAAAGCCTTCCCAGAAGAGTGGAGGCTGTTATAGCAGCAAAGGGGGGACCAACTCCATATTAATGCCCATGATTTTGGAATGAGATGTTCAGGTGTCCACATACTATTGGTCATGTAGTGTATCTCAAATAGGCCAACTGAAATGTAGTGGTCTGTGTGTATGAGGCCATTTGGGATGTCTGCTCTTAGTAGAATGACTCTTAAACACTACCAGTGAAAAAAAAATATATATATATATCCTGGATTAGCCTGTGCGTGACCACACCTTTAACAAAGAGTCTGTATTGGAAACGATCAATAACCTCTGTTTAAATAATTTAAATGATCACCTTAAATATCTTTCACTCAATGTCTCTCCCCTCACGCACGCCCACGCACACGCACACACACACACACACACACACACACACACACACACACACACACACACACACACACACACACACACACACACACACACACAGCCCATATTCCACTCCTTCTCCTACCCATCTCTGCCCCATCATGTCCCCATATGGGTCCATTGTGTCTGGAGTTTCCAGTTTAACACTTGGTTTTCCAGACACTGCAGTGACACTGTGCCCCAGGGAGATTAGCAGCAATACAAAACAATGTATTAAACGCAACCAATGAGAGAGGTCGTAACTTCACACACACACACGCACACACACACACACACACACACACCTTCACACATACATACTCAAACACACACACACATACACAAACACACACACACACATACACAAACACACACACTCCCCCAGGGCTTAGCTCTGTGTTTTATGGTTTTGGCCAGGCCAGTTATTGGCCTTCTCTCCTCTTCCTCTCGCTTCTCCTCTTCCTGTCCTCCCACCTTTTCTTTCTCCTTCCTCTGACTATCAGCTTTAATGGCAGACAGTCACAAAGGAGGAACAGAGGAGGAGGAGGAGGAGGAGGAGGAGGACATGGAGGAGGACATGGAGGAGGAGGAGGAGGAGGAGGAGGAGGACATGGAGGAGGACATGGAGGAGGAGGAGGAGGAGGAGGAGGAGGACATGGAGGAGGACATGGAGGAGGAGGAGGAGGAGGAGGAGGAGGAGGACATGGAGGAGGACATGGAGGAGGACATGGAGGAGGAGGAGGAGGAGGAGGAGGAGGAGGAGGAGGACATGGAGGAGGACATGGAGGAGGAGGAGAAGGAGGAGGAGGAGGAGGAGGAGGAGGACATGGAGGAGGACATGGAGGAGGAGGAGGAGGAGGAGGAGGAGGAGGAGGACATGGAGGAGGACATGGAGGAGGACATGGAGGAGGAGGAGGAGGAGGAGGAGGACATGGAGGAGGACATGGAGGAGGAGGAGGAGGAGGAGGAGGAGGAGGAGGAGGACATGGAGGAGGACATGGAGGAGGAGGAGAAGGAGGAGGAGGAGGACATGGAGGAGGTAGGTATGACTTACTGTAGACAGGAGAGTCAGGCGTGGGAGAGGGGTGATGGGGTCTCTCTATTCCTCTCTCATTTTCCTTCTCTTCCCACTTTCTCTCCCTCATCTCTCTATCACACCAGTTGAAAGAACATTACTTTTATGTTGTATTCTCTTACACTGGTTTTTCAACAAGTCGACACGTCTGATTTTATGTCCATGGTATTGTCTTACAGTACACTTGCAGTGGGTCAGCCTCAGAGAGAGAGAGAGAGAGAGAGAGAGAGAGAGAGAGACAGAGAGAGAGAGAGAGAGAGAGAGAGAGAGAGAGAGAGAGAGAGAGAGAGAGAGTAGAGAGAGAGAGAGAGAGAGAGAGAGAGAGAGAGAGAGAGAGAGAGAGTGAGAGAGAGAGAGAGAGAGAGAGAGAGAGAGAGAACCCATTGCCCTTTATGGTTGTGAGAGAGAGTTAGGTATTACTGCAGTGTTGGAGCTAGAAACATAAGCATTTAGCTGCGTCTGCTAAATATGTGTATGCGACCAATAACATTTGATTTGAAATAGACTGAGAAAGAAGAGAGAGAGAATAGAGAGATGGACGGTTATGGCTGTATTTAACCTCTCCTTACTGTCCATTGGAGGTCACATGTCTCCGTAACAGCTGCTCTGACCAGCCAGACACACTGCATTATGGGTAGTACAGAGGCTCGTAGCTCACTGATTGATGGGGTAAGAGGCTACAAGATTCCCATCCAATGTTCTATCCCTTCTTATTCTAGTCCTCCTCCATCCCTCCTTATTTCTCTCTGTAATGTGATGAATGGTATGAATATCACTCTACAGTACCGTAATATCACTCTACAGTAACTTCACTCTACAGTAATATCACTCTACAGTAATATCACTCTACAGTAACTTCACTCTACAGTAATATCACTCTACAGTAATATCACTCTACAGTAACTTCACTCTACAGTAATATCACTCTACAGTAATATCACTCTACAGTAATATCACTCTACAGTAACTTCACTCTACAGTAACATCACTCTACAGTAATATCACTCTACAGTAATATCACTCTACAGTAATATCACTCTACAGTAATATCACTCTACAGTAACATCACTCTACAGTAACATCACTCTACAGTAATATCACTCTACAGTAACTTCACACTACAGTAATATCACTCTACAGTAATATCACTCTACAGTAACTTCACACTACAGTAATATCACTCTACAGTAACTTCGCTCTACAGTAATATCACTCTACAGTAATATCACTCTACAGTAACTTCACTCTACAGTAATATCACTCTACAGTAATATCACTCTACAGTAACTTCACACTACAGTAATATCACTCTACAGTAACTTCACACTACAGTAAAATCACTCTACAGTAATATCACTCTACAGTAATATCACTCTACAGTAACATCACTCTACAGTAATATCACACTACAGTAATATCACTCTACAGTAATATCACTCTACAGTAACTTCACTCTACAGTAATATCACTCTACAGTAACATCACTCTACAGTAATATCCCTCTACAGTAACTTCACTCTACAGTAATATCACTCTACAGTAATATCACTCTACAGTAACTTCATTCTACAGTAATATTACTCTACAGTAACATCACTCTACAGTAATATCACTCTACAGTAATACCACTCTACAGTAATATCACTCTACAGTAATATCACTCTACAGTAACATCACTCTACAGTAACTTCACTCTACAGTAACATCACTCTACAGTAATATCACTCTACAGTAACATCACTCTACAGTAACATCACTCTACAGTAACTTCACTCTACAGTAACATCACTCCACAGTAACTTCACTCTACAGTAATATCACTCTACAGTAACTTCACTCTACAGTAATATCACTCTACAGTAACATCACTCTACAGTAATATCCCTCTACAGTAACTTCACTCTACAGTAATATCACTCTACAGTAATATCACTCTACAGTAACTTCATTCTACAGTAATATTACTCTACAGTAACATCACTCTACAGTAATATCACTCTACAGTAATACCACTCTACAGTAATATCACTCTACAGTAATATCACTCTACAGTAACATCACTCTACAGTAACTTCACTCTACAGTAACATCACTCTACAGTAATATCACTCTACAGTAACATCACTCTACAGTAACATCACTCTACAGTAACTTCACTCTACAGTAACATCACTCCACAGTAACTTCACTCTACAGTAATATCACTCTACAGTAATATCACTCTATAGTAACTTCACTCTACAGTAATATCACTCTACAGTAATATCACTCTACAGTAACTTCACTCTACAGTAATATCACTCTACAGTAATATCACTCTACAGTAATATCACTCTACAGTAATATCACTCTACAGTAACATCACTCTACAGTAACTTCACTCTACAGTAACATCACTCTATAGTAATATCACTCAACAGTAAAATCACTCTACATTAACATCACTCTACAGTAACTTCACTCTACAGTAACATCACTCTACAGTAACTTCACTCTACAGTAACATCACTCTACAGTAATATCACTCTATAGTAACTTCACTCTACAGTAATATCACTCTACAGTAATATCACTCTACAGTAACTTCACTCTACAGTAATATCACTCTACAGTAATATCACTCTACAGTAACTTCACTCTACAGTAATATCACTCTACAGTAATATCACTCTACAGTAATATCACTCTACAGTAATATCACTCTACAGTAACTTCACTCTACAGTAATATCACTCTACAGTAATATCACTCTACAGTAACATCACTCTACAGTAACATCACTCTACAGTAACTTCACTCTACAGTAACATCACTCTACAGTAACTTCACTCTACAGTAACATCACTCTACAGTAATATCACTCTATAGTAACTTCACTCTACAGTAATATCACTCTACAGTAATATCACTCTACAGTAACTTCACTCTACAGTAATATCACTCTACAGTAATATCACTCTACAGTAACTTCACTCTACAGTAATATCACTCTACAGTAACATCACTCTACAGTAACTTCACTCTACAGTAACATCACTCTATAGTAATATCACTCAACAGTAAAATCACTCTACATTAACATCACTCTACAGTAACTTCACTCTACAGTAACATCACTCTACAGTAACTTCACTCTACAGTAACATCACTCTACAGTAATATCACTCTATAGTAACTTCACTCTACAGTAATATCACTCTACAGTAATATCACTCTACAGTAACTTCACTCTACAGTAATATCACTCTACAGTAATATCACTCTACAGTAACTTCACTCTACAGTAATATCACTCTACAGTAATATCACTCTACAGTAATATCACTCTACAGTAATATCACTCTACAGTAACTTCACTCTACAGTAACATCACTCTACAGTAACATCACTCTACAGTAATTTCACTCTACAGTAACATCACTCTACAGTAACTTCACTCTACAGTAACATCACTCTACAGTAATATCACTCTATAGTAACTTCACTCTACAGTAATATCACTCTACAGTAATATCACTCTACAGTAACTTCACTCTACAGTAATATCACTCTACAGTAATATCACTCTACAGTAACTTCACTCTACAGTAATATCACTCTACAGTAATATCACTCTACAGAAATATCACTCTACAGTAACATCACTCTACAGTAATATCACTCTACAGTAACTTCACTCTACAGTAATATCACTCTACAGTAATATCACTCTACAGTAATATCACTCTACAGTAACATCACTCTACAGTAACTTCACTCTACAGTAACATCACTCTACAGTAATATCACTCTACAGTAACATCACTCTACAGTAACATCACTCTACAGTAACTTCACTCTACAGTAACATCACTCCACAGTAACTTCACTCTACAGTAATATCACTCTACAGTAATATCACTCTATAGTAACTTCACTCAACAGTAATATCACTCTACAGTAATATCACTCTACAGTAACTTCACTCTACAGAAATATCACTCTACAATAATATCACTCTACAGTAATATCACTCTACAGTAATATCACTCTACAGTAACATCACTCTACAGTAACTTCACTCTACAGTAACATCACTCTATAGTAATATCACTCAACAGTAAAATCACTCTACATTAACATCACTCTACAGTAACTTCACTCTACAGTAACATCACTCTACAGTAACTTCACTCTACAGTAACATCACTCTACAGTAATATCACTCTATAGTAACTTCACTCTACAGTAATATCACTCTACAGTAATATCACTCTACAGTAACTTCACTCTACAGTAATATCACTCTACAGTAATATCACTCTACAGTAACTTCACTCTACAGTAATATCACTCTACAGTAATATCACTCTACAGTAATATCACTCTACAGTAATATCACTCTACAGTAACTTCACTCTACAGTAATATCACTCTACAGTAATATCACTCTACAGTAACATCACTCTACAGTAACATCACTCTACAGTAACTTCACTCTACAGTAACATCACTCTACAGTAACTTCACTCTACAGTAACATCACTCTACAGTAATATCACTCTATAGTAACTTCACTCTACAGTAATATCACTCTACAGTAATATCACTCTACAGTAACTTCACTCTACAGTAATATCACTCTACAGTAATATCACTCTACAGTAACTTCACTCTACAGTAATATCACTCTACAGTAATATCACTCTACAGAAATATCACTCTACAGTAACATCACTCTACAGTAATATCACTCTACAGTAACTTCACTCTACAGTAATATCACTCTACAGTAACTTCACTCTACAGTAATATCACTCTACAGTAACTTCACTCTACAGTAATATCACTCTACAGTAATATCACTCTACAGTAACTTCACTCTACAGTAATATCACTCTACAGTAATATCACTCTACAGAAATATCACTCTACAGTAACATCACTCTACAGTAATATCACTCTACAGTAACTTCACTCTACAGTAATATCACTCTACAGTAACTTCACTCTACAGTAACTTCACTCTACAGTAATATCACTCTACAGTACTATCACTCTACAGTAACATCACTCTACAGTAACATCACTCTACAGTAACTTCACTCTACAGTAATATCACTCTACAGTAACTTCACTCTACAGTAATATCACTCTACAGTAATATCACTCTACATTAACTTCACTCTACAGTAATATCACTCTACAGTAATATCACTCTACAGTAACTTCACTCTACAGTAATATCACTCTACAGAAACTTCATCTACAGTAACATCACTCTACAATAACTTCACTCTACAGTAACTTCACTCTACATTACCTTCACTCTACAGTAATATCACTCTACAGTAATATCACTCTACAGTAATATCACTCTACAGTAATATCACTCTACAGTAATATCACTCTACAGTAACATCACTCTACAGTAATATCACACAACAGTAATATCACTCTACAGTAACTTCACTCTACAGTAATATAACTCTACAGTAACTTCACTCTACAGTAACTTCACTCTACATTAACTTCACTCTACAGTAATATCACTCTACAGTAACTTCACTCTACAGTAATATCACTCTACAGTAACTTCACTCTACAGTAATATCACTCTACAGTAATATCACTCTACAGTAACTTCACTCTACAGTAATATCACTCTACAGTAATATCACTCTACAGTAACTTCACTCTACAGTAATATCACTCTACAGAAACTTCACTCTACAGTAACTTCACTCTACAGTAACTTCACTCTACAGTAATATCACTCTACAGTAATATCACGCTACAGTAATATCACTCTACAGTAATATCACTCTACAGTAACATCACTCTACAGTAATATCACTCTACAGTAACATCACTCTACAGTAATATCACTCTACAGTAATATCACTCTACAGTAATATCACTCTACAGTAATATCACTCTACAGTAACTTCACTCTACAGTAATATCACTCTACAGTAACTTCACTCTACAGTAACTTCACTCTACATTAACTTCACTCTACAGTAATATCACTCTACAGTAACTTCACTCTACAGTAATATCATTCTACAGTAACTTCACTCTACAGTAATATCACTCTACAGTAATATCACTCTACAGTAACTTCACTCTACAGTAATATCACTCTACAGTAATATCACTCTACAGTAAATTCACTCTACAGTAATATCACTCTACAGTAACTTCACTCTACAGTAACTTCACTCTACTGTAACTTCACTCTACAGTAATATCACTCTACAGTAATATCACTCTACAGTAATATCACTCTACAGTAATATCACTCTACAGTAACATCACTCTACAGTAATATCACTCTACAGTAACATCACTCTACTGTAATTTCACTCTACGGTAATATCACTCTACAGTAATATCACTCTACAGTAATATCACTCTACAGTAACTTCACTCTACAGTAATATCACTCTACAGTAATATCACTCTACAGTAACTTCACTCTACAGTAACTTCACTCTACAGTAACATCACTCCACAGTATATCACTCTACAGTAACTTCACTCTACAGTAATATCACTCTACAGTAACTTCACTCTACAGTAATATAACTCTACAGTAACATCACTCTACAGTAATATCACTCTACAGTAACTTCACTCTACAGTAACATCACTCTACAGTAACTTCACTCTACAGTAACTTCACTCTAGAGTAATATCACTCTACAGTAATATCACTCTACAGTAACTTCACTCTACAGTAATATCACTCTACAGTAACTTCACTCTACAGTAACTTCACTCTACAGTAATATCACTCTACAGTAATATCACTCTACAGTAACTTCACTCTACAGTAATATCACTCTACAGTAATATCACTCTACAGTAACTTCACTCTACAGTAATATCACTCTACAGAAACTTCACTCTACAGTAACTTCACTCTACAGTAACTTCACTCTACAGTAATATCATTCTACAGTAATATCACTCTACAGTAATATCACTCTACTGTAATATCACTCTACAGTAACATCACTCTACAGTAATATCACTCTACAGTAACATCACTCTACAGTAACATCACTCTACAGTAATATCACTCTACAGTAATATCACTCTACAGTAATATCACTCTACAGTAACTTCACTCTACAGTAATATCACTCTACAGTAACTTCACTCTGCAGTAACTTCACTCTACATTAACTTCACTCTACAGTAATATCACTCTACAGTAACTTCACTCTACAGTAATATCACTCTACAGTAACTTCACTCTACAGTAATATCACTCTACAGTAATATCACTCTACAGTAACTTCACTCTACAGTAATATCACTCTACAGTAATATCACTCTACAGTAACTTCACTCTACAGTAACTTCACTCTACAGTAACTTCACTCTACAGTAATATCACTCTACAGTAATATCACTCTACAGTAATATCACTCTACAGTAATATCACTCTACAGTAACTTCACTCTACAGTAACATCACTCTACAGTAACTTCACTCTACAGTAACTTCACTCTACAGTAACATCACTCTACAGTAACATCACTCTACAGTAATATCACTCTACAGTAATATCACTCTACAGTAACTTCACTCTACAGTAATATCACTCTACAGTAACTTCACTCTACAGTGATATCACTCTACAGTAACATCACTCTACAGTAATATCACTCTACAGTAACTTCACTCTACAGTAACATCACTCTACAGTAACTTCACTCTACAGTAACTTCACTCTAGAGTAATATCACTCTACAGTAATATCACCCTACAGTAATATCACTCTACAGTAACTTCACTCTACAGTAACTTCACTCTACAGTAATATCACTCTACAGTAACTTCACTCTACAGTAACTTCACTCTACAGTAATATCACTCTACAGTAATATCACTCTGCAGAATACCTGACCACTGTGACTGACCCAAAATTAAGAAAATCCTTTACTATGTACAGACTCAGTGAGCATAGCCTTGCTATTGAGAAAGGCCACCGTAGGCAGACCTGGCTCTCAAGAGAAGACAGGCTATGTGCACACTGCCCACAACATCAGGTGGAAACTGAACTGCACTTCCTAACCTCCTGCCAAATATATGACCATATTAGAGACACACATTTCCTTCAGATTACACAGACCCACAAAGAATTCGAAAACAAATCCAATTTTGATAAACTCCCATATCTATTGGGTGAAATAACACAGTGTGCCATCACAGCAGCAAGAGTTGTGCCCTGTTGCCACAAGAAAAGGGCAACCAGTGAAGAACAAACACCATTGTAAATACAACCCATATTTATTTTTATTTTCCCTTTTGTACTTTAACTATTTGCCCTTTGAATAATAAAGACATTTGAGTTAAATTGAAATTGAATTGAGAGAGAGAAAGAGAGAGTGAGGGAGGGAGAGCGAGAGAAAGTGTCCACAGCGAAAAGAGCACCAGCTTATCTTCAAACTCACTAAAAATCCATTTAAAATGTCTCCATCTTTTTAACTCCTGACATGTTTCATATCGGGGATCTGTGGCCCCTGGGGGCTGACATGGTACAGTGGGGAAAAAAAGTATTTAGTCAGCCACCAATTGTGCAAGTTCCCCCACTTAAAAAGATGAGAGAGGCCTGTAATTTTCATCATAGGTACACGTCAACTATGACAGACAAAATGAGAAGAAAAAAAATCCTGAAAATCACATTGTAGGATTTTTAATGAATTTATTTGCAAATTATGGTGGAAAATAAGTATTTGGTCAATAACAAAAGTTTCTCAATACTTTGTTATATACCCTTTGTTGGCAATGACACAGGTCAAACGTTTTCTGTAAGTCTTCACAAGGTTTTCACACACTGTTGCTGGTATTTTGGCCCATTCCTCCATGCAGATCTCCTCTAGAGCAGTGATGTTTTGGGGCTGTCGCTGGGCAACACGGACTTTCATCTCCCTCCAAAGATTTTCTATGGGGTTGAGATCTGGAGACTGGCTAGGCCACTCGAGGACCTTGAAATGCTTCTTACGAAGCCACTCCTTCGTTGCCCTTGCGGTGTGTTTGGGATCATTGTCATGCTGAAAGACCCAGCCACGTTTCATCTTCAATGCCCTTGCTGATGGAAGGAGGTTTTCACTCAAAATCTCACGATACATGGCCCCATTCAATCTTTCCTTTACACGGATCAGTCGTCCTGGTCCCTTTGCAGAAAAACAGCCCCAAAGCATGATGTTTCCACCCCCATGCTTCACAGTAGGTATGGTGTTCTTTGGATGCAACTCAGCATTCTTTGTCCTCCAAACACGACGAGTTGAGTTTTTACCAAAAAGTTATATTTTGGTTTCATCTGACCATATGACATTCTCCCAATCCTCTTCTCGATCATCCAAATGCACTCTAGCAAACTTCAGACGGGCCTGGACATGTACTGGCTTAAGCAGGGGGACACGTCTGGCACTGCAGGATTTGAGTCCCTGGCGGCGGTGTCTTTTATACTGATAACAAGTTCAAACAGGTGCCATTAATACAGGTAACGAGTGGAGGACAGAGGAGCCTCTTAAAGAAGAAGTTACAGGTCTGTGAGAGCGAGAAATCTTGCTTGTTTGTAGGTGACCAAATTCTAATTTTCCACCATAATTTGCAAATAAATTCATTAAAAATCCTACAATGTGATTTACTGGATTTTTTTCTTCTCAATTTGTCTGTCATAGTTGACGTGTACCTATGATGAAAATTACAGGCCTCTCTCATCTTTTTAAGTGGGAGAACTTGCACAATTGGTGGCTGACTAAATACTTTTTCCCCCCACTGTAAATGACAGAGGGAGAGAGAGGGGGGAGAGAGGTTGGAGGGAAGAGTGGGGAGATAGAAAAAGTGAGAAATGTATATTACTAGAGTCAATGAAGAGGCCCCCACGGGATGGCAGAGATTAACAGAGCAGCATTATCTTTTCTACTGATAACTGTTGTGTCACAACACACACACACACACACACACACACAGCACACACACACACACACACACACACACACACACACACACACACACACACACACACACACACACACACACACACTAGCCTCTAACCCATTAGCATGTATTATTTGTTTAATTTAAATCCTGTCTCTCTCTTCCCATCTTTCTCTCTCCTCCTCTGTCTCTTTATCTCTTCTCCCTTGCTCTCTTTCTCCTCCCAGAGACATGTGACTAAAAGGATTTGAATCTCCAGCGCATCATTATCTCTCTCTCTCTCTCTCTCTCTCTCTCTCTCTCTCTCTCTCTCTCTCTCTCTCTCTCTCTCTCTCTCTCTCTCTCTCTCTCTCTCTCTCTCTCTCTCTCTCTCTCTCTCTCTCTCTCTCTCTCTCTCTCTCTATCTATCTATCTATCTATCTATCTATCATCCCTGACAAACAGAGGAGTTCAAAAGATAAGTAAAATAGCGCTGCATCAGATTAAACTCATTAAATGTTAAACCATCAGATTAAACTCATCAAATGATAAACCATCAGATTAAACTCATCAAATGATAAACCATCAGATTAAACTCATCAAATGATAAACCATCAGATTAAACTCATCAAATGATAAACCATCAGATTAAACTCATCAAATGATAAACCATCAGATTAAACTCATCAAATGATAAACCATCAGATTAAACTCATCAAATGATAAACCGTCAGATTAAACTAATTACATGTTAAACCATCAGATTAAACTCATCAAATGATAAACCATCAGATTAAACTCATCAAATGATAAACCATCAGATTAAACTCATCAAATGATAAACCATCAGATTAAACTCATCAAATGATAAACCATCAGATTAAACTCATCAAATGATAAACCATCAGATTAAACTCATCAAATGATAAACCATCAGATTAAACTCATCAAATGATAAACCATCAGATTAAACTCATTACATGATAAACCATCAGATTAAACTCATGAAATGATAAACCGTCAGATTAAACTCATTAAATGATAAACCGTCAGATTAAACTAATTAAATTATAAACCATCAGATTGAACTCTAATGATAAACCATCAGATTAAACTCATTTAATGATAAACCATCAGATTAAACTCATTAAATGATAAACCATCAGATTAAACTCATTAAATGATAAACCATCAGATTGAACTCATTTAATGTTAAACCATCAGATTAAACTCATTACATGATAAACGATCAGATTAAACTAATTAAATGATAAACCAAAAAACCACAGTGATGTTGTGTGTACAGTGACTTGCGAAAGTATTCACCCCCCTTCCTTGGCATTTTTTCTATTTTATTGCCTTACAACCTGGAATTAAAATGGATTTTTGGGGGGTTTGTATCATTTCATTTACACAACACTTTGAAGATGCAAAATATGTGTTATTGTGAAAGAAACGAGAAATTAGACAAAAAACTGAATACTTGAGTGTGCATAACTATTCACCAATTGTCCTGCTGGAAGGTGAACCTCCGTCCCAGTCTCAAATCTCTGGAAGACTGAAACAGGTTTCCATCAAGAATTTCCTTGTATTTAGCACCATTCATCATTCCTTCAATTCTGACCAGTTTCCCAGTCCCTGCCGATGGAAATATCCCCACAGCATGATGCTGCCACCACCATGCTTCACTGTGGGGATGGTGTTCTCTGGGTGATGAGAGGTGTTGGGTTTGCACCAGACATAGCGTTTTCCTTGATGGTTACAAAGATCATTTTTAGTCTCATCTGACCAGAGTACCTTCTTCCATATGTTTGGGGAGTCTCCCACATGCCTTTTGGCGAACACCAAACGTGTTTGCTTATTTTTTTCTTTAAGCAATGGCTTATTTCTGGCCACTCTTCCGTAAAGCCTAGCTCTGTGTGGAGTGTACGGCTTAAAGTGGTCCTATGGACAGATACTCCAATCTCCGCTGTGGAGCTTTGCAGCTCCTTCAGGGTTATCTTTGGTCTCTTTGTTGCCTTTCTGATTAATGCCCTCATTGCCTGGTCTATGAGTTTTGGTGGGCGGCCCTCTCTTGGCAGGTTTGTTGGGGTGCCATATTC
>NC_059208.1:60758754-60931254 GCF_020615455.1 Coregonus clupeaformis | reverse complement strand
TCTCTCCATTCAACAAAATCCTCTGTTCTCTGACATATTTGGGTAATTTGGTAAAACTATCTAGAATCTAGAATACTTTTAATTATATTTTTACTGTTTCAAAGGCCAGGAACAGGATCTAAAGGCCAGGAACAGGATCTAAAGGCCAGGAACAGGATCTAAAGTCCAGGAACAGGATCTACAGGCCAGGAACAGGATCTAAAGTCCAGGAACAGGATCTAAAGGCCAGGAACAGGATCTAAAGTCCAGGAACAGGATCTAAAGGCCAGGAACAGGATCTAATGCCCAGGAACAGGATCTAAAGGCTAAAATGAGATATTGTAAAATTATGCAAGAGTCAGTAGTAATGCTGTAACATAATGTATTGATTGGATGATGTAATTATCTTACTCAGGGTAGTAAGTGTCACGATCGTCATAAACAGTGGACCAAGGCGCAGCGTGATAGGCGTACATCTTTTAATTGAGTACTTTATACACTACAACAAAACGATACGTGAAGTCTAAGGTTCACCAACACAAACCTACACAGAACAAGATCCCACAAATAGCTATGCCAAACAGGCTGCCTAAGTATGGTTCCCAATCAGAGACAACGAGAATCAGCTGCCTCTGATTGGGAACCACCCTGGCCAACATAGATCTACATGATCTAGAACATAACATAGAAAATACAACATAGATAATCCACACCCTGGCTCAACATATAAGAGTCCCCAGAGCCAGGGCGTGACAGTAAGGAGTCATCTAATTGGTCTAGAGAGCTGGGTGGCGATTGGATGATCGGATGGCTGATGTTTTCATGTTTTCATCATTCATAAAATCACATTGTTTTCACAGAAACCCTCATCTCAGTGAAAATGATCGATGAAATGTTGTATGAGCACATCAGTGGTTCATTGAAAGTGATGATTAGCTATTACTGAAACTGTCAGTCTTTGGATTTCAACATGTCACTACACAAACAGAATCCACCATGTTGGTTGGATGGATAAGAGGAAGGAGGGTGGGAGAGAGGGAGGAGGGTGGGAGAGAGGGAGGAGGGTGAGAGAGAGGGAGGGAGGGAGGGAGGGAGGGAGGGAGGGAGGGAGGGAGGGAGGGAGGGAGGGAGGGAGGGAGGGAGGGAGGAGGGAGGGAGGGAGGATGGAGGGAGAGAGGGAGGATGGTGGGAGAGAGGGAGGATGGTGGGAGGAGGGTGGGAGAGAGGGAGGAGGGTGAGAGAGAGGGAGGGAGAGAGGGAGGAGGGTGGGAGAGAGGGAGGGAGAGAGGGAGGAGGGTGGGAGAGAGGGAGGAGGGTGAGAGAGAGACAGGGAGAGAGGGAGGAGGGTGGGAGAGAGGGAGGAGGGTGAGAGAGAGGGAGGGAGAGAGGGAGGGAGAGAGGGAGGAGGGTGGGAGAGAGGGAGGGAGAGAGGGAGGAGGGTGGGAGAGAGGGGAGGGAGGGAGAGAGGAGGGAGGGAGAGAGGGAGGAGGGTGAGAGAGAGGGGGAGGGGGAGAGAGGAGGGTGAGAGAGAGGGAGGGAGAGAGGGAGGAGGGTGGGAGAGAGGGAGGGAGGGAGGGAGGAGGGTGGGAGAGAGGGAGGAGGGTGAGAGAGAGAGCAGGGAGAGAGGGAGGAGGGTGGGAGAGAGGGAGGAGGGTGAGAGAGAGAGAGGGAGGGAGAGAGGGAGGGAGAGAGGGAGGAGGGTGGGAGAGAGGGAGGGAGAGAGGGAGGAGGGTGGGAGAGAGGGAGGATGGTGGGAGAGAGGGAGGGAGAGAGGGAGGAGGGTGGGAGAGAGGGAGGAGGGTGGGAGAGAGGGAGGAGGGTGAGAGAGAGGCAGGGAGAGAGGGAGGAGGGTGAGAGAGAGGCAGGGAGAGAGGGAGGAGGGTGAGAGAGAGGCAGGGAGAGAGGGAGAAGGGTGAGAGAGAGGGAGGGAGAGAGGGAGGAGGGTGAGATGTTCAGGGATCACCTTTCCTCCTCCCTCCCACCCTCCTTCCCTAGCTCCTCTGCCATGAAAAAAAGATACCATAAAATGGAATGTTCTGGGAATGTGGTGGAGTTCTCCCTTCCCCCCTTCTCATCACCCCCTCATCACATGATCTCTGTCACAAGGTAATCTAGTTGTGACATCACTGCATCATCATTTCCTGTGGCACATGTGACTTATGCATGCTGGTTAACGTAGTTTATTCTCATGTATTATTTTCCAATTAATATGATAATGATAATGATTGTTACTCAAATGCATGTGAATTGATTGTGGTTATAAAAATCAGGATAATCTCTAAGGGCCGTTTTTCCGGACACAGATTAATTCTAGTCCTGGACTAAAAAACACAAATGGAGATTCTCCTATAAATGTGTTTAAATATTAAATCATACAGTCTAATCTCAGTGGTTGGACTATAGCTTAACTATCAGAACACACTGGGTCATGATAAGGGTTAGCTGATCTATCAGAACACACTGGGTCATGATCAGGGTTAGCTGATCTATCAGAACACACTGGGTCATGATCAGGATTAGTTGATCTATCAGAACACACTGGGTCATGATCAGGGTTAGCTGATATCTTAAGAGTTTAGTTTAACCTCTCATAACAGAGGTGGTTAGATTTTTTAACACAGTGCAACAGAGACATCTTCTCCCCCAAGTCTACAGTCACTGCTGTCTAATGCCAAATCAACCCATAGCTTACAAATCCCATAGCTTTGGCCCCTTTTCACTGTCTCTCAGTATCAGTCTCCTCTCTACTTTCTGACTGTCACTGTCCATAAAACAATACACTGTCACTGTCCATAAAACAATAAATAAAAACTCCTATTAGAGGGCATAATTGTCTCATCTAGGGTTGATGTAGCCCTTTGCCAAAACATACAGTATGTTCCTGCTAGCAGGTCCTCCCCTCACCAGACCAATGAGCACTGCCGAGGGATGAGTCTCTTACCCGCTGTCCCCCTCTTCATCTCCTTCCCTCTCCTTCCCCTCCACTCTCCCCTCCTCCCCCTCATCTCCTCCTCCTCTCCTCCCACTCTCCTCCCCTCTCGTCCCCTTCTCTCTCCTCTCCCCCCTCTCCTCTCCCTCCTCCCCCTCTCCCGCTCTCCCCCCCCCCCTCTCCACTCCCTCTTCCCCTCTCCTCCCCCTCTCCCCCTGTCCTTCCCTGTCCTCCCCCTCCTCTCCTCCCACTCTCCTCCCCTCTCGTCCCCTTCACTCTCCTCTCCCCCTCCCCCCTCCTACTCCGTTGCGGGGGGACCTCGTGAAACTGCGGTACACCGCTGCTCTCCCCCCTCCTCTCCCTCCCCCCTGGGTTGGCTGGTTGGGCGGCAGGGCACTATAGTGACAGACAATGGTCATTCTGTTCCCAACCCCCCCCACACACACACACACACACGCAGGCCAGGCATGCACACACACACTGGGCAGTTAGACACGCCTCATTTACCCTGCCCCATCGTCATGACTGCGACATGGGGTCGAGGGCCCCTACAGAAAGCTCCCTTTGAGCCGCAGACACACAGACACATGCGAAGGGACAGAGTGAGAAGAGTTAAACGTTTACTCTCGATGACCCCACTCTAACACACACCATAAACAAACTCTCTTCTACAGACTGTGGTCATATACACAAACACTCAGTAACTGATTAATCAACCTCTCCTGACGTACTAACACATAAATAGACATCAAACTCATACACCTACAAAACTTTCCTTCACACCAGTAGCAGTGCGTGGGTAAAATCACTGAGGAAGCCAAGCCAGTAAAAAAGCCATATTACAACCAAAACAAACAGTTGCATCACCTGCAGCATGGTCAAGCACATTAACGTTTTCTACAGTTTACTAAAACAACTACTGATTTAGACCCACAGAGTTATCGCAAGTCGGCGCTAAGACAACAGGAGAACCGCCTCCACAGTTCCAGCACCATTTCAACTTAAACATTTAAACATCATCAAATCAACAAGGCTATATATATGCTTAGTTTAATACACTGAAAACAAACTTAAAGATACCAAAAACTATTTAGTCCAATAAATGTTGTTAAATATCATGTGGCTGTCCATGGTACTGATTTCTGTGTGTGTGTGTGTGTGTGTGTGTGTGTGTGTGTGTGTGTGTGTGTGTCGTAAAAGTCCAAGTCCATATTATGGCAAGAACAGCTCAAATAATCAAAGAGAAACGACAGTCCATCATTACTATAAGACATGAAGGTCAGTCAATACGGAACATTTCGAGAACTCTGAACGTTTTTTCAAGTGCAGTCGCAAAAACCGTCAAGCGCTATGATGAAACTGGCTCTCATGAGGACTGCCACAGGAATGGAAGAACCAGAGTTACCTCTGCTGCAGAGGATAAGTTCATTAGAGTTACCAGCCTCAGAAATTGCAGCCCAAATAAATGCTTCACAGAGTTCAAGTAACAGACACATTTCAAAATCAACTGTTCAGAGGAGACTGTGGGAATCAGGCCTTCATGGTCGAATTGCTGCAAAGAAACCACTTCTAAAGGACAACATTAAGAAGAAGAGACTTGCTTGGGCCAAGAAACACGAGCAATGGACATTAGACCGGTGGATATTTGTCCTTTGGTCTGGAGTCCAAATTGGAGATTTTTGGTTCCAACCGCTGTGTCTTTGTGTGACGCGGTGTGGGTGAACGGATGATCTCCGCATGTGTAGTTCCCAACGTAAAGCATGGAGGAGGAGGTGTTATGGTGTGGGGGTGCTTTACTGGTGACACTGTCAAGGCACACTTAACCAGCATGGCTACCACAGCATTCTGCTGCGATACGCCATCCCATCTGGTTTGGGCTTAGTGGGACTATCATTTGTTTTCCAACAGGACAATGACCCAACACACCTCCAGGCTGTGTAAGGGCTATTTTACCAAGAAGGAGAGTGATGGAGTGCTGCATCAGATGACCTGGCCTTCACAATCCCCCGACCTCAACCAAATTGTGATGGTTTGGGATGAGTCGGACTGTAGAGTGAAGGAAAAGCAGCCAACAAGTGCTCACAGGGCCACAGTGTCTGAGAAAAATCAGGCCTTAATGGCCATGTACTGTTATAATCTCCATCCGGCACAGGCAGAATGGGACTGGCCACCCCTCAGAGCCTGGTTCCTCTCTAGGTTTCTTCCTAGGTTTCTGCCTTTTCTAGGGAGTTTTTCCTAGCCACCGTGCTTCTACATCTGCATTGCTTGCTGTTTGGGGTTTTAGGCTGGGTTTCTGTATAATCACTTTGTGACATCTGCTCATGTAAAAAGGGCTTTATAAATAAAATGTGATCGATTGATTGATTAGGTGTTCAAAAACTTTTGACCGGTAGTGTACAGTACACTTTTAGTTTTAGTTTTCATAAGCTACCTAGCTAAAATGCTTGCTAGCCTGACTTCCTGGCATGGGCAACAATGAACCAGCTACGTTAGCTAGCTAGTTAACGTGGGCAACAATGAACCAGCTACGTTAGCTAGCTAGTTAACGTGGGCAACAATGAACCAGCTACGTTAGCTAGCTAGTTAACGTGGGCAACAATGAACCAGCTACGTTAGCTAGCTAGTTAACGTGGGCAACAATGAACCAGCTACGTTAGCTAGCTAGTTAACGTGGGCAACAATGAACCAGCTACGTTAGCTAGCTAGTTAACGTGATCCTACTAGGCCACATCTAGGCTACATATTGAACTTCAATGGTCTCAGGCCAGTGGCACAACATGTTAATTTATGGTTACAGCAGAATCGGCATCATAATCATTGGCCTGTACAGAGAATTAAGTCAAAACCACAAGTCCAGGAACAGGTCCACAAGTCTGAATTGACGGAAAATTATTAAAATCAGAGAGAGATGAAACAGAAATTATTTTATAATTGTAATTTATTTATTGGTAAAATATTTAGGGAAGCCTTCCCTTGGCATCCATGAATACACCTCACTGCTTCACACATTTAAAAATATACACTTGAAAATCTCGGACACACAAATAACCACACTCAAACACCTACACAGAATGAATACAACCTCTTACTCACACAGATACACACAGACACACACACACAGACACACACACTATGGCCTCCCCATTGTTGCCAGCAGGCTTGTAGGAAATGTCAGTTGTTCGTCAGAGGGGGGTGGGGGTGAGGGTGAGGAGGGGGGTGGGGGGAGGTGTTATGAGGAGAAACTGAGGGGGGTTTCTTTGTGAGAGAGATAGAAAGCAAAAGAGAGAGAGAGAGAGAGAGAGAGAGAGAGAGAGAGAGAGAGAGAGAGAGAGAGAGAGAGAGAGAGAGAGAGAGAGAGAGAGAGAGAGAGAGAGAGAGAGAGAGCGACAGGAGAGAGAGAGAGAGAGAGAGAGAGAGAGAGAACAGAGAGAGAGAGAACAGAGAGAGAGAGAGAGAGAGAGAGAGAGAGAGAGAGAGAGAGAGAGAGAGAGAGAGAGAGAGAGAGAGAGAGAGAGAGAGAGAGAGAGAGAGAGAGAGAGAGAGAGAGAGAGAGAGAGAGAGAGAGAGAGAGAGAGAGAGAGAGAGAGCGAGAGAGAGTACACAGCGTTCTATTTCTTATAGACTAACAGCTGCTGAGTTAGCGAGCAGAGAGATACTGAGTGAGCGAGCAGAGAGAGATAGAGAAGAGAGAGACAGAGAGACAGAGAGAGAGTGGCTGTGTGGCGTGAGGAGGCTGTGTTTAGGAGAAGCCCACTGGCTCACAAGGATAAAGGAAGAGAGAAAAAAACACAAACGCTTTTATTTTTTCTCTTCTTTACCTAGAAGGTTCTTTGTCCTTCTCTCATTTTGTTTCATCCTCCTTTCACCTCGGTCCGGCGGAAGGGCGAACAGCACAACCGGAGTCGCGCTCCAGCACGTTCAGCCGGTAAGCAGAATCGCCCCTCTCTCTTTCCCTCCGTCTCTTTCGCTCTTTCTCTCTCTCTCTCTGCATTCATGCCTAATGCGTTGAACTGATAGCAAGATGGTGAGAGAGGTTGGAAAATCTTAACCTAGCCACGGCTCCATCACTACACCACACCACTCTGGATGCGAGCCAGGCACGAGAGGACTTAGCTGGGGAGAGAGACTGGAGAGAGAGGCTGAGGAGAGAGAAGGGAGAGAGACTGAGGAGAGAGGCTGGGGAGAGAGGATGGAGAGAGAGGCTGGAGAGAGAGACTGGAGAGAGAGGCTGGAGAGAGGGGCTGGAGAGAGAGAATGGAGAGAGGTTGGGGAGAGAGGCTGGGGAGAGAGAGACTGGAGAGAGAGGCTGGGGAGAGAGGCTGGGGAGAGAGGCTGGGGAGAGAGGCTGGGGAGAGGGGCTGGGGAGAGGGGCTGGGGAGGACAGGCTGGGGAGCACAGGCTGGGGAGGAGAGGCTGGGGAGGAAAGGGTATACTGTAGGGCTAGAGGTGTATGCTATGAGAAAGAGAATAAAGGAGAAAGAGCTAATGCAGGAGAGGATGCTGCAGGAAGAGAGGGCTTGGCTGGGGGAGAAGAGAGGAGAGAGGAGAGGACTAGAAGTGGACGTTACACAGGAGAGAGAGAATGAGGGTAAGGCTGGAGAGCAGGAGGAGAGGAGAGGAGAGGAGAGGAGAGGGAGAATGAGAGTAAGGCTGGAAAGATTCTATAGCCTAGAGAGGAGGTTCAACTCTGGCTGCATGTGGCAGCGAGGGGACAGATTTTCTGGGGAAAGAGGAAGGGAGACAGGGTAGGGATGTGGAGGTATGGAGAATGAGAGGAAGAATTCTGGAGGAAATGGAGGCTAAGCAGGAGGATGAGAATAGAAGAGAGAGAGAGAGAGAGAGAGATAGAGAGAGAGACAGAGAGAGAGAGAGAGAGAGAGAGAGAGAGAGAGAGAGAGAGAGAGAGAGAGAGAGAGAGAGAGAGAGAGAGAGAGAGAGAGAGAGAGAGAGAGAGAGAGAGAGAGAGAGAGAGAGAGAGAGAGAGAGAGAGAGAGAGAGAGAGAGAGAGAGAGAGAGAGAGAGAGAGAGAGAGAGAGAGATAGAGAGAGAGAGGAGAGAGAGAGAGAGAGAGAGAGAGAGAGAGAGAGAGAGAGAGAGATAACAGGGTTGGATAGAGAGAGAGAGAGAGAGAGAGAGAGAGAGAGAGAGAGAGAGAGAGAGAGAGAGAGAGAGAGAGAGAGAGAGAGAGATAACAGGGTTGGATAGAGAGAGAGAGAGAGAGAGAGAGAGGTTACTGGTACCCTAGTCAGTTGTACAACTGAATGCATTCAACTGAAATATGTCTTCTGCATTTAATCCAACCTCTCTGAATGAAAGAAGTACAGGGCTGCCTTAATCCATGTCCACGGGGCAGTTGTTGTTGGGGGTTAACTGCCTTGCTCAAGGGCAAAACGGCAGATTTATTTCCACCTTGCCGGCTCAGGGATTCAAACCAGAGACCTTTCGGTTACTGGCCCAACGCTCTTAACCGCTAGTGTGTGTGTGTGCACTGCTGTCTTATCGACGTGATAGTGTAGTCCTAGCATCTCTTAAGTCAGTCAACCAGGGCTTGTCCCCTTTCACTGCAGTACATTTCAGATACACACACCTCAGCATGGCCGGTCTGCAGTACCAGCTGACTCTCTCTGCACGTCTCCCGTCTCCTTTTCCCCCCCTCTAGTGTGGATAACACTGTCTGTCCTGCTGCTATCCAACACACACACACACACACACACACACACACACGTTTGCTTGAAATGCAAACACACTGCCAAAAACAATAGCCCTAGATCACAGTGCAGAAAGGGTGGGTGCATCGTGGGTAGTGTAGGGAGAAGAGACAGAATGAAAGGATGAATGGAGAGAATAACCCTTTGGAAGGATAGATGGAGAGATAGATGTTGACATGTCTAATCGCTTTGTGTTAGTATGTAAACCACTGTACTGGAGTGTCAAATACGATTAAATTACATTTTACATTTTAGTCATTTAGCAGACGCTCTTATCCAGAGCGACTTACAGTTAGTGAATATATATATATTAATATTTTTATATACTGGCCCCCCGTGGGAATCAAACCCACAACCCTGGCGTTGCAAACGCCATGCTCTATCAACTGAGCTACATCCCTGTCGGCCATTCCCTCCCCTACCCTGGACGACGCTGGGCCAATTGTGCGCCGCCCATGAGTCTCCCGGTCGCGGCCGGCTGCGACAGAGCCTGGATTCGAACCAGGATCTCTAGTGGCACAGTTAGCACTGCAAAGCAGTGCCTTAGACCACTGCGCCACTCAGGAGAATCAGAATCAGGAGAAATACAATCTATGTTCCTCTCTATAAGCTCCTTCTATATCTGTAATTATCTCTGTAATCCCGTGTAGCTCAGTTGGTAGAGCATGGCGCTTGCAACGCCAGGGTTGTGGGTTCGTTTCCCACGGGGGGGGGGCAGTATGAAAATGTATGCACTCACTAACTGTAAGTCGCTCTGGATAAGAGTGTCTGCTAAATGACTAAAATGTAATCAACCACGTAGCTCAGTTGGTAGAGCATAGTGCTTGCAACGCCAGGTTAGTTTGATTCCTGGGACCATCCATATGTAAAATTTATGCACACATGACTAAGTCACTTTGGATAAAAGCATCTGCTAAATGGTATTATCAAAAAAAAATGTTTTAAGTGAGACTAGGCTTTGGTCTGAAGCTGAAATTCACATGAGCGCCACAACGCCTATTCCACCCATGCTCTACCAAGGTTTTCCAGCACACAGCTTTGACCTACTACAGTAGCCATGTTGATATTGTACTTCAAACTATGTTTAGGCAGGTTGCTTAGGATTCAAACCTTCTCAAAAAGCCTAATTCATACTCAAGGTGCCTTATTGCTATCATAAACTGGTTACCGACGTAATTAGAACCGTAAAATATATATATATATACACTGCTCAAAAAAATTAAGGGAACACTTAAACAACACAATGTAACTCCAAGTCAATCACACTTCTGTGAAATCAAACTGTCCACTTAGGAAGCAACACTGATTGACAATAAATTTCACATGCTGTTGTGCAAATGGAATAGACAACAGGTGGAAAGTATAGGCAATTAGCAAGACACCCCCAATAAAGGACTGGTTTTGCAGGTGGTGACCACAGACCACTTCTCAGTTCCTATGCTTCCTGGCTGATGTTTTGGTCACTTTTGAATGCTGGCGGTGCTTTCACTCTAGTGGTAGCATGAGACGGAGTCTACAACCCACACAAGTGGCTCAGGTAGTGCAGCTCATCCAGGATGGCACATCAATGCGAGCTGTGGCAAGAAGGTTTGCTGTGTCTGTCAGCGTAGTGTCCTGAGCATGGAGGCGCTACCAGGAGACAGGCCAGTACATCAGGAGACGTGGAGGAGGCCGTAGGAGGGCAACAACCCAGCAGCAGGACTGCTACCTCCGCCTTTGTGCAAGGAGGAGCAGGAGGAGCACTGCCAGAGCCCTGCAAAATGACCTCCAGCAGGCCACAAATGTGCATGTGTCTGCTCAAACGGTCAGAAACAGACTCCATGAGGGTGGTATGAGGGCCCGACATCCACAGGTGGGGGTTGTGCTTACAGCCCAACACCGTGCAGGACGTTTGGCATTTGCCAGAGAACACCAAGATTGGCAAATTCGCCACTGGCACAATTCACACTGAGCACATGTGACAGACGTGACAGAGTCTGGAGTGTCACGCCCTGGCTCTGGGGACTCTTTAATGTTGAGCCAGGGTGTGTAGGTTTCATTGTTTAGTTTTCTATGTTTTTTTCTAGATTGTTTAGATCTATGTTGGCCAGGATGGTTCCCAATCAGAGGCAGCTGTAGCTCGTTGTCTCTGATTGGGGACCATACTTAGGCAGCCTGTTGGCACCAGTTAGATGTGGGATCTTGTTCCGTAAAGGTTTGTTGTGTATAACCTCAGGACTTCACGTATCGTTGGTTTGTTGTTTTGTTGTTGTTAAGTACACATTAAAGATGTACGCTTATCACGCTGTGCCTTGGTCCGTGTCTTCCAGTAACGATCGTGACATGGAGACACCGTGGAGAACGTTCTCCTGCCTACAACATCCTCCAGCATGACCGGTTTGGCGGTGGGTCAGTCATGGTGTGGGGTGGCATTTCTTTGGGGGGCCGCAGAGCCCTCCATGTGCTCGCCAGAGGTAGCCTGACTGCCATTAGGTACCAAGATGAGATCCTCAGACCCCTTGTGAGACCATATGCTGGTGCGGTTGGCTCTGGGTTCCTCCTAATGCAAGACAATGCTAGACCTCATGTGGCTGGAGTGTGTCAGCAGTACCTGCAAGAGGAAGGCATTGATGCTATGGACTGGCCCACCCGTTCCCCAGACCTGAATCCAATTGAGCACATCTGGGATATCATGTCTTGCTCCATCCACCAACGCCAAGTTGCACCACAGACTGTCCAGGAGTTGGCGGATGCTTTATTCCAGGTCTGGGAGGAGATCCCTCAGGAGACCATCCGCCACCTCACCAGGAGCATGCCCAGGCGTTGTAGGGAGGTCATACAGGCACGTGGAGGCCACACACACTACTGAGCCTCATTTTGACTTGTTTTAAGGACATTACATCACAGTTGGATCAGCCTGTAGTGTGGTTTTCCACTTTAATTTTGAGGGTGACTCCAAATCCAGACCTCCATGGGTTGATAAATTTGATTTCCATTGATCATTTTTGTGTGATTTTGTTGTCAGCACATTCAACTACAGTGGGGAGAACAAGTATTTGACACACTGCCGATTTTGCAGGTTTTCCTACTTACAAAGCATGTAGAGGTCTGTAATTTTTATCATAGGTACACTTCAACTGCGGGAGACGGAATCTAAAACAAAATCCAGAAAATCACATTGTATGATTTTTAAGTAATTCATTTGCATTTTATTGCATGACATAAGTATTTGATACATCAGAAAAGCAGAACTTAATATTTGGTACAGAAACCTTTGTTTGCAATTACAGAGATAATACGTTTCCTGTAGGTCTTGACCAGGTTTGCACACACTGCAGCAGGGATTTTGGCCCACTCCTCCATACAGACCTTCTCCAGATCCTTCAGGTTTCGGGGCTGTTGCTGGGCAATACGGACTTTCAGCTCCCTCCAAAGATTTTCTATTGGGTTCAGGTCTGGAGACTGGCTAGGCCACTCCAGGACCTTGAGATGCTTCTTACAGAGCCACTCCTTAGTTGCCCTGGCTGTGTGTTTCAGGTCGTTGTCATGCTGGAAGACCCAGCCACGACCCATCTTCAATGCTCTTACTGAGGGAAGGAGGTTGTTGGCCAAGATCTCGCGATACATGGCCCCATCCATCCTCCCCCTCAATACGGTGCAGTCGTCCTGTCCCCCCTTTGCAGAAAAGCATCCCCAAATAATGATGTTTCCCACCTCCATGCTTCACGGTTGGGATGGTGTTCTTGGGGTTGTACTCATCCTTCTTCTTCCTCCAAACACGGCGAGTGGAGTTTAGACCAAAAAGCTCTATTTTTGTCTCATCAGACCACATGACCTTCTCCCATTCCTCCTCTGGATCATCCAGATGGTCATTGGTAAACTTCAGACGGGCCTGGACATGCGCTGGCTTGAGCAGGGGGACCTTGCGTGCGCTGCAGGATTTTAATCCATGACGGCGTAGTGTGTTACTAATGGTTTTCTTTGAGACTGTGGTCCCAGCTCTCTTCAGGTCATTGACCAGGTCCTGCCGTGTAGTTCTGGGCTGATCCCTCACCTTCCTCATGATCATTGATGCCCCACGAGGTGAGATCTTGCATGGCGCCCCAGACCGAGGGTGATTGACCGTCATCTTGAACTTCTTCCATTTTCTAATAATTGCGCCAACAGTTGTTGCCTTCTCACCAAGCTGCTTGCCTATTGTCCTGTAGCCCATCCCAGCCTTGTGCAGGTCTACAATTTTATCCCTGATGTCCTTACACAGCTCTCTGGTCTTGGCCATTGTGGAGAAGTTGGAGTCTGTTTGATTGAGTGTGTGGACAGGTGTCTTTTACACAGGTAACGAGTTCAAACAGGTGCAGTTAATACAGGTAATGAGTGGAGAACAGGAGGGCTTCTTAAAGAAAAACTAACAGGTCTGTGAGAGCCGGAATTCTTACTGGTTGGTTCTTACTAGTTATGGTCTTGTTGAACAGCTCAGGTCTTGTTGAACAGCTCAGGTCTTGATGAACAGCTCAGGTCTTGTTGAACAGCTCAGGTCTTGATGAACAGCTCAGGTCTTGATGAACAGCTCAGGTCTTGTTTAACAGCTCAGGTCTTGTTTAACAGCTCAGGTCTTGATGAACAGCTCAGGTCTTGTTGAACAGCTCAGGTCTTGATGAACAGCTCAGGTCTTGTTGAACAGCTCAGGTCTTGATGAACAGCTCAGGTCTTGTTGAACAGCTCAGGTCTTGATGAACAGCTCAGGTCTTGATGAACAGCTCAGGTCTTGATGAACAGCTCAGGTCTTGTTGAACAGCTCAGGTCTTGATGAACAGCTCAGGTCTTGTTGAACAGCTCAGGTCTTGATGAACAGCTCAGGTCTTGATGAACAGCTCAGGTCTTGTTGAACAGCTCAGGTCTTGATGAACAGCTCAGGTCTTGTTGAACAGCGGAGTAGTAGAATCAGGTGTTTTAGCACTGGGCTTGAACAGAAAAGCCTGCATAGCGCTGGGGATCGTCAAGAGCAATTTTTATAACTCCTGATACAAAACACTGTAACAAATGACAAACTGAAACACCTGCAAAATACAAAGTCATTAGACAAGTACAAAATTCTTAAGAGAAATAATAGACATATTTACACATCTGAAATTGGATAGGTGCTCTGAAACCTTGAATACAACACTTCCGCTACGAATGTCCTAAGTAATGCTGAATACAGCTGGTCCAACTGCAGTAAAACAGCACACGTGTCCTCGTTTATAAATATGAAGACAGGTGGGAGAACTAGGGCTGCGGCGGTCATTCACTTTTGTCGGACAGTTATTGTCATTCAAAAAGACTGCCGGTCTCACGGTGATTGACCTGTAATTAACGTAAACACGTTTAGCCTCTCCAGGCCTCCAAGCAAACAAGCGACATACAAGCCGCTGATGCGTAGCTTTTGGAACATGTACATTTAAAAAGTCTAATAAACCAATTTAATATAAACCATCACAATAAA
Source organism: Coregonus clupeaformis (assembly GCF_020615455.1). Taxonomy (NCBI): domain Eukaryota; kingdom Metazoa; phylum Chordata; class Actinopteri; order Salmoniformes; family Salmonidae; genus Coregonus; species Coregonus clupeaformis. The sequence continues at coordinate 60,917,177 of NC_059208.1, read as the reverse complement.
TCCATTATTTATTGTTGTCAGATCTGAAGAAACATTATGATATGAAGAAAATGTATTTCAGAAGAACAGAATATGAGTTGGCCTACTGTATGTTATCTGGCTATGCTCCATGCCATAGGCTGTAGGCTTGTTCATTTAGTTGACAAGATATGCGTATAAGTCCCGTGCTAGTATTTTATATTATATGATTTTATAGTAAGAAGAGTATAATTGAACTTAGCTGAATAAAATATAAATTATTTTTTTCCCATTCTGGAGCGAGTGTGCGTATGAAGTGGCTATGTTGACCGTAAAAGGGATCATTTGAAACAGTTCCTATACACTAGATTTAGAGTTATTTGGTAACTGCAGTTCTGAATGATGCAAACCATAGAATGACTCAGAAATCAAGACATATATGGGCTGCATGATGCGACTATAAGCTGTAATCTAAAGATATATGGGCTGCATGATGCGGCTATAAGATGTAATCTAAAGATATATGGGCTGCATGATGCGGCTATAAGCTGTAATCTAAAGATATATGGGCAGCATGATGCGGCTATAAGCTGTAATCTAAAGATATATGGGCTGCATGATGCGGCTATAAGCTGTAATCTAAAGATATATGGGCTGCATGATGCGGCTATAAGCTGTAATCTAAAGATATATGGGCTGCATGATGCGGCTATAAGGTGTAATCTAAAGATATATGGGCTGCATGATGCGGCTATAAACTGTAATCTAAAGATATATGGGCTGCATGATGCGGCTATAAGCTGTAATCTAAAGATATATGGGCTGCATGATGCGGCTATAAACTGTAATCTAAAGATATATGGGCTGCATGATGCGGCTATAAGCTGTAATCTAAAGATATATGGGCTGCATGATGCGGCTATAAGCTGTAATCTAAAGATATATGGGCTGCATGATGTGGCTATAAACTGTAATCTAAAGATATATGGGCTGCATGATGCGGCTATAAGCTGTAATCTAAAGATATATGGGCTGCATGATGCGGCTATAAGCTGTAATCTAAAGATATATGGGCTGCATGATGCGGCTATAAACTGTAATCTAAAGATATATGGGCTGCATGATGCGGCTATAAACTGTAATCTAAAGATATATGGGCTGCATGATGCGGCTATAAACTGTAATCTATAGATATATGGGCTGCATGATGCGGCTATAAGCTGTAATCTAAAGATATATGGGCTGCATGATGCGGCTATAAGCTGTAATCTAAAGATATATGGGCTGCATGATGCGGCTATAAACTGTAATCTAAAGATATATGGGCTGCATGATGCGGCTATAAGCTGTAATCTAAAGATATATGGGCTGCATGATGCGGCTATAAGCTGTAATCTAAGATATATGGGCTGCATGATGCGGCTATAAACTGTAATCTAAAGATATATGGGCTGCATGATGCGGCTATAAGCTGTAATCTAAAGATATATGGGCTGCATGATGCGGCTATAAACTGTAATATAAAGATATATGGGCTGCATGATGCGGCTATAAACTGTAATCTAAAGATATATGGGCTGCATGATGCGGCTATAAGCTGTAATCTAAAGATATATGGGCTGCATGATGCGGCTATAAACTGTAATCTAAAGATATATGGGCTGCATGATGCGTCTATAAGCTGTAATATAAAGATATATGGGCTGCATGATGCGGCTATAAGTTGTAATCTAAAGATATATGGGCTGCATGATGCGGCTATAAGCTGTAATCTAAAGATATATGGGCTGCATGATGCGGCTATAAGCTGTAATCTAAAGATATATGGGCTGCATGATGCGGCTATAAGCTGTAATATAAAGATATATGGGCTGCATGATGCGGCTATAAGCTGTAATCTAAAGATATATGGGCTGCATGATGCGGCTATAAACTGTAATCTAAAGATATATGGGCTGCATGATGCGGCTATAAGCTGTAATCTAAAGATATATGGGCTGCATGATGCGGCTATAAGCTGTAATATAAAGATATATGGGCTGCATGATGCGGCTATAAGATGTAATCTAAAGATATATGGGCTGCATGATGCGGCTATAAGGTGTAATCTAAAGATATATGGGCTGCATGATGCGGCTATAAACTGTAATCTAAAGATATATGGGCTGCATGATGCGGCTATAAGCTGTAATCTAAAGATATATGGGCTGCATGATGCGGCTATAAACTGTAATCTAAAGATATATGGGCTGCATGATGCGGCTATAAGCTGTAATCTAAAGATATATGGGCTGCATGATGCGGCTATAAACTGTAATCTAAAGATATATGGGCTGCATGATGTGGCTATAAGCTGTAATCTAAAGATATATGGGCTGCATGATGCGGCTATAAGCTGTAATCTAAAGATATATGGGCTGCATGATGCGGCTATAAGCTGTAATCTAAAGATATATGGGCTGCATGATGCGGCTATAAGCTGTAATCTAAAGATATATGGGCTGCATGATGCGGCTATAAACTGTAATCTAAAGATATATGGGCTGCATGATGCGGCTATAAGCTGTAATCTAAAGATATATGGGCTGCATGATGCGGCTATAAGCTGTAATCTAAAGATATATGGGCTGCATGATGCGGCTATAAACTGTAATCTAAAGATATATGGGCTGCATGATGCGGCTATAAACTGTAATCTAAAGATATATGGGCTGCATGATGCGGCTATAAGCTGTAATCTAAAGATAATTGGGCTGCATGATGCGGCTATAAGCTGTAATCTAAAGATATATGGGCTGCATGATGCGGCTATAAACTGTAATCTAAAGATATATGGGCTGCATGATGCGGCTATAAGCTGTAATCTAAAGATATATGGGCTGCATGATGCGGCTATAAACTGTAATATAAAGATATATGGGCTGCATGATGCGGCTATAAACTGTAATCTAAAGATATATGGGCTGCATGATGCGGCTATAAGCTGTAATCTAAAGATATATGGGCTACATGATGCGGCTATAAACTGTAATCTAAAGATATATGGGCTGCATGATGCGTCTATAAGCTGTAATATAAAGATATATGGGCTGCATGATGCGGCTATAAGCTGTAATCTAAAGATATATGGGCTGCATGATGCGGCTATAAGCTGTAATCTAAAGATATATGGGCTGCATGATGCGGCTATAAACTGTAATCTAAAGATATATGGGCTGCATGATGCGGCTATAAGCTGTAATATAAAGATATATGGGCTGCATGATGCGGCTATAAGCTGTAATCTAAAGATATATGGGCTGCATGATGCGGCTATAAACTGTAATCTAAAGATATATGGGCTGCATGATGCGGCTATAAGCTGTAATCTAAAGATATATGGGCTGCATGATGCGGCTATAAACTGTAATCTAAAGATATATGGGCTGCATGATGCGGCTATAAGCTGTAATCTAAAGATATATGGGCTGCATGATGCGGCTATAAAATGTAATCTAAAGATATATGGGCTGCATGATGCAGCTATAAACTGTAATCTAAAGATATATGGGCTGCATGATGCGGCTATAAACTGTAATCTAAAGATATATGGGCTGCATGATGCGGCTATAAACTGTAATCTAAAGATATATGGGCTGCATGATGCGGCTATAAACTGTAATCTAAAGATATATGGGCTGCATGATGCGGCTATAAACTGTAATCTAAAGATATATGGGCTGCATGATGCGGCTATAAACTGTAATCTAAAGATATATGGGCTGCATGATGCGGCTATAAGCTGTAATCTAAAGATATCTGGGCTGCATGATGCGGCTATAAACTGTAATCTAAAGATATATGGGCTGCATGATGCGGCTATAAGCTGTAATCTAAAGATATATGGGCTGCATGATGCGGCTATAAACTGTAATCTAAAGATATATGGGCTGCATGATGCGGCTATAAACTGTAATCTAAAGATATATGGGCTGCATGATGCGGCTATAAACTGTAATCTAAAGATATATGGGCTGCATGATGCGGCTATAAACTGTAATCTAAAGATATATGGGCTGCATGATGCGGCTATAAACTGTAATCTAAAGATATATGGGCTGCATGATGCGGCTATAAACTGTAATCTAAAGATATATGGGCTGCATGATGCGGCTATAAACTGTAATCTAAAGATATATGGGCTGCTTGATGCGGCTATAAACTGTAATCTAAAGATATATGGGCTGCATGATGCGGCTATAAACTGTAATCTAAAGATATATGGGCTGCATGATGCGGCTATAAGCTGTAATCTAAAGATATATGGGCTGCATGATGCGGCTATAAGCTGTAATCTAAAGATATATGGGCTGCATGATGCGGCTATAAACTGTAATCTAAAGATATATGGGCTGCATGATGCGGCTATAAACTGTAATCTAAAGATATATGGGCTGCATGATGCGGCTATAAGCTGTAATCTAAAGATATATGGGCTGCATGATGCGGCTATAAGCTGTAATCTAAAGATATATGGGCTGCATGATGCGGCTATAAGCTGTAATCTAAAGATATATGGGCTGCATGATGCGGCTATAAAATGTAATCTAAAGATATATGGGCTGCATGATGCGGCTATAAGCTGTAATCTAAAGATATATGGGCTGCATGATGCGGCTATAAGATGTAATCTAAAGATATATGGGCTGCATGATGCGGCTATAAACTGTAATCTAAAGATATTTGGGCTGCATGATGCGGCTATAAACTGTAATATAAAGATATATGGGCTGCATGATGCGGCTATAAGCTGTAATCTAAAGATATATGGGCTGCATGATGCGGCTATAAGCTGTAATCTAAAGATATATGGGCTGCATGATGCGGCTATAAACTGTAATCTAAAGATATATGGGCTGCATGATGCGGCTATAAGCTGTAATCTAAAGATATATGGGCTGCATGATGCGGCTATAAGCTGTAATCTAAAGATATATGGGCTGCATGATGCGGCTATAAGCTGTTGATGATTTGAGAAAGTTGCAAATAAAGCTTGTTCTCTGTTCCTCGCCTCCGGCTGCACAGCTGTTCTCTCATCAAGTGATCATATTTTCACCCATCAGACTATTCTCAATTTAATCTTGCCTTTACTAATATGTAACATTAGTTTAGCTTTAGGATGGCCCGTTATCAAATGGGCAGGAAGAGGGGCAGGGGAGAAAATACATGTCATCTGAATGCACTCGAATAGTGAATGGAGGCCGAGCGCTTTTCCAGCCGGTCCGTTTTTTCAATGATGCCTGGTAGGCTACTTGGGTTTTGTAGCAGAGCTGTGCTTAATATGAGCAGCTGAGAAATAAATATAAGATCACTTATTTCACTCCACGCATTAACCACTGTTTGAGGGCTCCCGAGTGGCACAACGGTCTAAGGCACTGCATCTCAGTGCTTGAGGCGTCACTACAGACCCCCTGGTTCGATTCCAGGCTGTATCACAACCGGCCGTGACAGCTACCCAGTACTCTGTATGCCATGGGCTTTCCAACCCTGTTCCTGCAGCTACCCAGTACTATGTATGCCATGGGCTTTCCAACCCTGTTCCTGCAGCTACCCAGTACTCTGTATGCCATGGGCTCTCCAACCCTGTTCCTCCAGATACCCAGTACTCTGTATGCCATGGGCTCTCCAACCCTGTCCCTCCAGCTACCCAGTACTCTGTATGCCATGGGCTCTCCAACCCTGTTACTGTAGCTACCCAGTACTCTGTATGCCATGGGCTCTCCAACCCTGTTACTGTAGCTACCCAGTACTCTGTATGCCATGGGCTCTCCAACCCTGTTCCTCCAGCTACCCAGTACTCTGTATGCCATGGGCTCTCCAACCCTGTTCCTCCAGCTACCCAGTACTCTGTATGCCATGGGCTCTCCAACCCTGTCCCTCCAGCTACCCAGTACTCTGTATGCCATGGGCTCTCCAACCCTGTTACTGTAGCTACCCAGTACTCTGTATGCCATGGGCTCTCCAACCCTGTTACTGTAGCTACCCAGTACTCTGTATGCCATGGGCTCTCCAACCCTGTCCCTCCAGCTACCCAGTACTCTGTATGCCATGGGCTCTCCAACCCTGTTACTGTAGCTACCCAGTACTCTGTATGCCATGGGCTCTCCAACCCTGTTCCTCCAGCTACCCAGTACTCTGTATGCCATGGGCTCTCCAACCCTGTTCCTCCAGCTACCCAGTACTCTGTATGCCATGGGCTCTCCAACCCTGTTCCTCCAGCTACCCAGTACTCTGTATGCCATGGGCTCTCCAACCCTGTTCCTCCAGCTACCCAGTACTCTGTATGCCATGGGCTCTCCAACCCTGTTCCTCCAGCTACCCAGTGCTTCATTTGGGAAATCGATAGTAACATGTTTTCGCAACTAAACATATTTCACTAAACTGTTGACAGCCCCTCTCTCTGCACGCTAGAGAAAGGAATAAAGGAGAGAGAGGAGGAGATGGAAACGCACGGTGGTGAGATTATTCTGTATAGTTGAAGGTAATGTACCAGCCAATTAATTATGAAAATATAAAACAATCGCTATTAGTAGGCTATTCAAAATCAAATACAAATTCACTGTAATTGTAGGCTACCTGTAAACTGCCCTGCACAATCAATGAAACAAACAGCATTGCCTAGGGCTATATGTTCTCTCCCAGACTCATGGATAGACATTTTGAAGAGGAGCATGAGGTATCCAGTCCATCCAATATGCATAATAATACAGTCCACACTCAAAGGCGATTACTTTAATTTATGAATTTACCAACTAAGTACCAAAGACCTCTTAAATCAGTTTTATTTTATGTTTTTCTGCCCTGTGTAGTATGCAGTTGGCTATGTATTGTATGAGGCAAAATCATAATTTTTATTCAGGTTTTTTCTGACTTGGGCTCATAAGCCTATGCGTATGCATAAACTCTAATAGGCTTATGGGTATTTTGAATTAATCATCACCTTAGAAAGCGCTGTCCGTTTTGTTGTGTTAGGCTTTGAAACAAAAACATCCACAAAGACCATGTTTTACACTCCGTTTCAACCCGCTTCAAATTGATCATCACAGTGAGGTGAGTTTTAAAAGCAGGATACTGTTTTGATGATAAGTGTTTGATGTGATTTTCGATTGCATTTGCATTGGTGTCAGAGTGGTTAGAGGCACAATAGAGCGCTGAGTACCAGGCCATTAGGACCTGATGGTAGCTAGCATGTTGGCTAGTACCAAAGCATGTCCAGAGTGCATAACAGGAGATTACCGTGACTCAACGGTCACGTGGAATTTTACCGCAGTCATGACTCATGACTGTCGGTGTGGCGGTAATATGGCATAAATCGTTTGTCTGTTCAACGTGGGCCAGCTTGCATTTCTCCGTGACAGGCGCATTACCACAATCTGCCACTCTGCCATAAAGCACTGTGTCCTTGGGCAGAACTTTAGGGGATGGCGTGCATCTCACCGATGAGGGCAACAACCTCTTTCTTCCTTGAGAGTCTGAGAGCTGGTCTCTCCTCCGTTCTAGCAAGACGCTCGCAGTAGTACCCACCACCACACTTACTGCCACTCCACGAACCCAAAGGCTCTTTTAAAGAGCCACCTTTGTTTGTGTGTCGGTAGGGGGCTGTCAAAACTATGAACTAAATAATTGTCAAAATGAACCCTCTGGGAGGCAAACCCGCAATCTTCAGATACACAGGCGGTACCTAGCCATTACATTACGAACCCTGTTCTTAAAACACTGATTTCGAGAGACCATTTAAATGACAGTCTTGAAGCATTCATTGAAAAACTATTTTGTTCGTTTATTTATCTTGCTTGGTTAAAATACAATAGTCTAAAACAGTTGATTTGTTGAAAACGTCACGTCATCGGGCGAAAGCGTGGAGGGAAGGCAGATTAAGCGTTTTTATCAAAAGCAATCACTTTTGCATGTGAAAACACAGAATCCCACTCATTACTACACGTGCTTAATTATGTCACTTTTGTTTTGAGCTGACTTCACGGTCGGACAGAGCCGGGCACCTGGCTCACTTCAGGGAGGCAGCCCGGTTCCAAATAGAATGCAATCAACTTTCAGAAAGTGCAAAAGACGACTACACGGGCGCCCGGGTGAGATTAATCGAACCCCCTCAATGATTCTGATGTTGTTTTACCCGAAATGTGGTTTTAATAATGACAAGGTAGATCATTGGTTCTTAATGGACAAAAATTACCACGTGAGAGTGATAAATGTAATCACAACTTTTCATGTTTGTTTCTATATACAGTTGAAGTCGGGAAGTTTTCATACACTTAAGTTGGAGTCATTAAAACTCGTTTTTCAACCACTCCACAAAATTATTGTTAACAAACTATAGTTTTGGCAAGTCGGTTAGGACATCTACTTTGTGCATGACACAAGTAATTTTTCCAACAATTGTTTACAGACAGATTATTTCACTTATAATTCACTGTATCACAATTCCAGTGGGTCAGAAGTTTACATACACTAAGTTGACTGGGCCTTTAAACAGCTTGGAAAATTCCAGAAAATTATGTAATTGCTTTAGAAGCTTCTGAGAGTTTAATTGATATCATTTGAGTCAATTGGAGGTGTACCTGTGGATGTATTTCAAGGCCTACCTTCAAACTCAGTGCATCTTTGCTTGACATCATGGGAAAATCAAAAGAAATCAGCCAAGACCTCAGAAAAGAAATTGTAGACCTCCACAAGTCTGGTTCATCCTTGGGAGCAATTTCCAAATGCCTGAAGGTACCACGTTTATCTGTACAAACAATAGTACGCAAGTATAAACACCATGGGACCACGCAGCCGTCATACCACTCAGGAAGGAGATGTGTTCTGTCTCCTAGAGATTAATGTACTTTGGTGCGAAAAGAGCAAATCAATCCCAGAACAACAGCAAAGGACCTTGTGAAGATGCTGGAGGAAACAGGTACAAAAGTATCTATATCCACAGTAAAATTAGTCCTATATCGACATAACCTGAAAGGCCGCTCAGCAAGGAAGAAGCCACTGCTCCAAAACCGCCATAAAAAAAGCCAGACTACGGTTTGCAACTGCACATGGGGACAAAGATCGTACCTTTTGGAGAAATGTCCTCTGGTCTGATGAAACAAAAATATAACTGTTTGGCCATAATGACCATCATTATGTTTGGAGGAAAAAGGGGAAGGCTTGCAAGCCGAAGAACACCATCCCAACCGTGAAGCACGGAGGTGGCAGCATCATGCTGTGGGGGTGCTTTGCTGCAGGAGGGACTGGTGCACTTCACAAAATAGATGGCATCATGAGGAAGGAAAATGATGTGGATATATTGAAGCAACATCTCAAGACATCAGTCAGGAAGTTAAAGCTTGGTCGCAAATGGGTCTTCCAAATGGACAATGACCCCAAGCATACTTCCAAAGTTGTGGCAAAATGGCTTAAGGACAACAAAGTCAAGATATTGGAGTGGCCATCACAAAGCCCTGACCTCAATCCTATAGAAAATGTGTTGGCAGAACTGAAAAATTGTGTGCGAGAAAGGAGGCCTACAAACCTGACTCAGTTACACCAGCTCTGTCAGGAGGAATGGGCCAAAATTCACCCAACTTGTGGAAGGCTACCCAAAACGTTTGACCCAAGTTAAACAATTTAAAACCAATGCTGTCAAATACTAATTGAGTGTATGTAAACTTCTGACCCACTGGGAATGTGATGAAAGAAATAAAAAGCTGAAATGAATCATTCTCTCCACTATTATTCTGACATTTCACATTTTAAAAAATAAAGTGGTGATCCTAACTGACCTAAGACAGGGAATTTTTTACTAGGATTAAATGTCAGGAATTGTGAAAACTGAGTTTAAATGTATTTGGCTAAGGTGTATGTAAACTTCCGACTTCAACTGTAATAAGGTTAGAGATGCCATGCTCCTATCATATATTAATTTGCTGGCAACAAGTATAGTCTGTTATACAGTTAATATAGCTTTATAATGTCTAGAAGGTACAGCATGCGCTTTCTGTAGATATGTCTTTCAATACAGGAAGCTCTATCCATTTGTGTCATGCAGCTATGCCCACAATTATGTTTATAATAACCCTCTCTCCCTTTTTAAATGGAAGATATTTGCACAGCACACAGAAAGGACGGAGTATTGTGTGTGTGTGTTAATATGTTAATGAGATGCGTGTTCTTTCCGACTAAGATTGAATGATGGCTGCTCTGGTATTTACACCGCTGTTGCTAGGACACTCCCTTTGAACATTTTAACCGAGCCCACTGATTGGCTGCTGGCGATGATGCAAGATTCTCTCCTGTTTCCCCCATAGAAACATTCCCGTCTACATCTCTCCCTCTCTCTTTCTCTTCTCAGTCAGTCAGTCAGTCTGTTTGTCTGTCTCTGTCTGTCTGCCCCCCATGTAGCTCAGTTGGTAGAGCATGGCGTTTGCAACGCCAGGGTTGTGGGTTCGATTCCCACGGGGGTACCAGTATGACAATGTATGCACTCACTAACTGTAAGTCGCTCTGGATAAGAGCGTCTGCTAAATGACTAAAATGTAAATGTCTGTCTACAGTATCTCCTAAGCCATTTATTTGACAGTTTTACATCTCTACTACCACACATATCATCAAATCCTTTTCCCCCATCCAGTCAAATTCATGTTACAAAATGGTGACGGACAGATTATATTAGGCTCGCAAGAACCATCCTGATCTCGCAAGCTTAAATTCCGTTTCGCTACACGTGAAGGAGGGTTCGCACGAGGCTAAGATTATGTAGCAGCACCTTGTAATATGAAATTGTAATCCTCTGCAGATATAAACTTACAGTAGTACAATACACTGTATCATTATAGATATGAGTCTGTCTGTTTAAGATACAGTACCTCCATTATGTTTGCTTAGCTATGTGTCATAACTGTTATGTTTGATGAGGCAGAAGGAAGGCAGGGAGGGAGGGAGGGACATAAATGGTTGATATAGTATTACTAGCCTCTGGACCCCCCCTTCTGTATTTGTCTCTCTCGGTCTCTCTCTCTCCTCTCTCTCTCTCTCTGTCTCTCTGTCTCTCTCTCTCTCTCTCTCTCTCTCTCTCTCTCTCTCTCTCTCTCTCTCTCTCTCTCTGTCTCTCTATCTATCTCTCTCTCTCTCTCTCTGTGTCTCTCTGTCTCTCTCTCTCTCTCTCTCTCTCTCTCTCTCTCTCTCTCTCTCTCTCTCTCTCTCTCTCTCTCTCTCTCTCTGAACTGATTTGAATTCAATTGAAAGGGCTTTATTGGCATGGGAAACATATGTTAACGTTGCCAAAGCAAGTCAAATAGATAATAAAATAAACAATATAAATATTAACAGTAAACATTACACTCACAAAAGTTTCAAAAGAATAAAGACATTTCAAATGTCATATTATGTCTATATACAGTGTTGTAACAATGTGCAAATAGTTAAAGTACAAATGGGAAAATTAATAAACATAAATATGGATTGTATTTACAATGGTGTTTGTTCTTCACTGGTTGCCCTTTTCTTGTGGCAACAGGTCACAAATCTTGCAGCTGTGATGGCACACTGTGGTTTTTCACCCAGTAGATATGGGAGTTGATCAAAATTGGATTTGTTTTCGAATTCTTTGTGGTTCTGTGTAATCTGAGGAAATATGTGTCTCTAATATGGTCATACATTTGGCAGGAGGTTAGGAAGTGCAGCTCAGTTTCCACCTCATTTTGTGGGCAGTGTGCACATAGCCTGTCTTCTCTTGAGAGCCAGGTCTGCCCATGGCATCCTCTCTCAATAGCAAGGCTATGCTCACTGAGTCTGCACATAGTCAAAGCTTTCCTTCATTTTGGGTCAGTCACAGTGGTCAGGTATTCTGCCACTCTCTGTTCAGGGCCAAATGGCATTCCAGTTTGCTCTGTTTTTTGGTAGATTCTTTCCAATGTGTCAAGTAATTATCTTTTTGTTTTCTCATGATTTGGTTGGGTCTAATTGTGTTGCTGTGTTGGGGCTCTGTGGGGTCTGTTTGTGTTTGTGAACAGAGCCCCTAGGACCAGCTTACTTAGGGGACTCTTCTCCAGTTTAATCTCTCTGTATGTGATGTCTCTCTCTCTCTCTCTCTCTCTCTCTCTCTCTCTCTCTCTCTCTCTCTCTCTCTCTCTCTCTCTCTCTCTCTCTCTCTCTCTCTCTCTCTCTCTCTCTCTCTCTCTCTCTCTCTCTCTCTCTCTCTCTCTCTCTCTCTCTCTCTCCCCTCTCCATCCCTCGCTCTCTTTCTCTGTCCATATTGTACTGTACCTCTCTCTTCCATTATTGTACAGACAGACCCTTTTGTCCCCTAATGCACTGGTTACGTGTAATATGGGTCAGGGTGTGTGATTGTCATGGTTGGGGTTAGGGAGGATTGAGGGGGGTGATGGGGGAGGGGGTGATGAGAGGAAGGAGGAAGGGGACTAGTGCTGTAGTGTCATTGGTAACCATGCGGCTAGTGTTCTTGCAGCACGGCATTCCGTATGTGTGTGTGTGTGTGTGTGTGTGTGTGTATGTGTGTTTGTGGACGTGTTTAACAAGAAGTCCCCACAAGAATAGCAAACGAACAAAAATGTGACCAACTTGGGACATTTTGTTGGTCTCCACAAGGTCAAATGCTATTTCTAGTGGGGTTAAGGTTAGAATTAGTGTTAGGGTTAGGAGCTAGGGTTAGTTTTAGGGTTAGGAGCTAGGGTTAGGTTTAGGGTTAAGGTTAGGGCTAGGGAAAATAGGATTTTGAATGGGACTGAATTGTGTGTCCCCACAAGGTAAGTTGTACAAGACTGTGTGTGTGAATGTGTGTGTGATCCTTGAGATGTTTCTACAACTTGATTGGAGTCCACCTGTGGTAAATTCAATTGAATGGACATGATTTGGAAAGGCACACACCTGTCTATATAAGGTCCCACAGTTGACAGTGCATGTCAGAGCAAAAACGAAGCCATGAGGTCGAAGGAATTGTCTATAGAGCTCCGAGACAAGATTGTGTCGAGGCACAGATCTGGGGAAGGGTACCAAAACATTTCTGCAGCATTGAAGGTCCCCAAGAACACAGTGGACTCCATCATTCTTAAATGGAAGAAGTTTGGAACCACCAAGACTCGTCCTAGAGCTGGCTGCCCGGCCAAACTGAGCAATCGGGGGAGAAGGGCCTTGGTCAGGAAGGTGACCAAGAACCGGATGTTCACTTTGACAGAGCTCCAGAGTTCCTCTGTGGAGATGGGAGAACCTTCCAGAAGGACAACCATCTCTGCAACACTCCACCAATCAGGCCTTTATGGTAGAGTTTCCAGACGGAAGCCACTCCTCAGTAAAAGGCACATGACAGCCCACTTGGAGTTTGCCAAAAGGCACCTAAAGGACACTCAGACCATGAGAAACGAGATTCTCTGGTCTGATGAAACCAAGACTGAACTCTTTGGCCTGAATGCCAAGCGTCACGTCTGGAGGAAACCAGGCACCGCTCATCACCTGGCCAATACCATCCCTACGGTGAAGCATGGTGGTAGCAGCATCATGCTGTGGGGATGTTTTCAGTGGCAGGGACTGGAAGACTAGACAGAATCAAGAGAAAGATGAACAGAGCAAAGTACAGAGAGATCCTTCATGAAAACCTGCTCCAGAGCACTCAGGACCTCAGACTGGGTCGAAGGTTCACCTTCCAACAGGACAACGACCCTAAGCACACAGGACAAGTCTCTGAATGTCCTTGAGTGGCCCAGCGAGAGCCCGGACTTGAACCCAATCTAACATCTCTGGAGAGACCTGAAAATAGCTGTGCAGCGATGCTCCCTAACCAACCTGACAGAGCTTGAGAGGATCTGCAGAGAAGAATGGGAGAAACTCCCCAAATGCAGGTGTGCCAAGCTTGTAGCTTCATACCCAAGAAGACTCTAGGCTGTAATCGTTGCCAAAAGATGCTTCAACAAAGTACTGAGTAAAGGGTCTGAATACTTATGTAAATGTGATATTTCTGTTTTTTAATTGAGTCTGTCACCATACTAATACATACAGTTGTTGTTGTTTATGTTTGTTGTTGTTTTAGAACGTCAAAGTTCACAGATTAGAACGCAAAACGTCTGGACTGGAATAAAAAACGTTTAAAAAAAAAGATTAATCCTTTAATAGAATCTGTGACTCAGAATTATCTACTATTCTTAAGTATAATCTGTGTAGTCACATTGAGATTGACAAGTGAACCCTGGGAATGAGTGTGTACATTTGAGTGTGTATTAGCTTGTGTGTGTGCGTACGAGTGTGCGTGCATGCTCTCCGTAGCCGCTCTCCGTAGCCGATGTGAGTAAGACTTTTAAGCAGGTCAACATTCACAAGGCCGCAGGGCCAGACGGATTACCAGGACGTGTACTCCGAGCATGTGCTGACCAACTGGCAAGTGTCTTCACTGACATTTTCAACATGTCCCTGACTGAGTCTGTAATACCAACATGTTTCAAGCAGACCACCATAGTCCCCGTGCCCAAGAACTCTAAGATAACCTGCCTAAATGACTACCGACCCGTAGCACTGACGTCTGTAGCCATGAAGTGCTTTGAAAGACTGGTCATGGCTCACATCAACAGCATAATCCCAGAAACCCTAGACCCACTCCAATTTGCATACCGCCCCAACAGATCCACAGATGATGCAATCTCTATCGCACTCCACACTGCCCTTTCCCACCTGGACAAGAGGAACACCTATGTGAGAATGCTATTCATTGACTACAGCTCAGCATTCAACACCATAGTGCCCTCTAAGCTCATCACTAAGCTAAGGATCCTGGGACTAAACACCTCCCTCTGCAACTGGATCCTGGACTTCCTGACGGGCCGCCCCCAGGTGGTAAGGGTAGGTAACAACACATCTGCCACACTGATCCTCAACACGGGGGCCCCTCAGGGGTGCGTGCTCAGTCCCCTCCTGTACTCTCTGTTCACCCATGACTGCATGGCCAGGCACGACTCCAACACCATCATTAAGTTTGCCGACGACACAACAGTGGTAGGCCTGATCACCGACAACGATGAGACAGCCTATAGGGAGGAGGTCAGAGATCTGGCCGTGTGGTGCTAGGACAACAACCTCTCCCTCAACGTGACCAAGACAAAGGAGATGATTGTGGACTACAGGAAAAAAAAGAGGACTGAGCACGCCCCCATTCTCATCGACGGGGCTGTAGTGGGGGGACAGGTTGAGAGCTTCAAGTTCCTTGGTGTCCACATCACCAACGAACTATCATGGTCCAAACACACCAAGACAGTCGTGAAGAGGGCACGACAAAGCCTATTCCCCCTCAGGAGACTAAAAATATTTGGCATGGGTCCTCAGATCCTCAAAAAATTCTACAGCTGCACCATCGAGAGCATCCTGACTGGTTGCATCACCACCTGGTATGGCAACTGCTTGGCCTCTGACCGCAAGGCACTACAGAGGGTAGTGCGTACGGCCCAGTACATCACTGGGGCAAAGCTCCCTGCCATCCAGGACCTCTATACCAGGCGGTGTCAGAGGAAGGCCCTCAAAATTGTCAAAGACTCCAGCCACCCTAGTCATAGACTGTTCTCTCTGCTACCGCACGGCAAGCGGTACCGGAGTGCCAAGTCTAGGTCCAAAAGACTTCTCAACAGCTTCTACCCCCAAGCCATAAGACTCCTGAACAGCTAATCATGGCTACCCGGACTATTTGCACTGCCCCCCTACCCCATCCTTTTTACGCTGCTGCTACTCTGTTAAGTATTTATGCATAGTCACTTTAACTCTACCCACATGTACATATTACCTCAACTACCTCAACTAGCCGGTGCCCCCGCACATTGACTCTGCAACGGTACCCCCTGTATATATAGCCTCCCTACTGTCACTTTATTTTCCTGTATATATAGCCTCCCTACTGTCACTTTATTTTACTTCTGCTCTTTTTTTCTCAACACTTTTTTTGTTGTTGTTTTATTCTTACTTTTTTTGTTTAAAATAAATGCACTGTTGGTTAAGGGCTGTAAGTAAGCATTTCACTGTAATGTCTGCACCTGTTGTATTCGGCGCATGTGACCAATAAAATTTGATTTGATTTGATTTGATTTGATGCATGTGTGTGTGCGAGCGTGCGTGTGTGGACGTGTGTAGGGGAGCTGGTGGTTCAAATCTGACCCTACACCGGTTCATTTTATTCCTTATAGTCTGTGAGTGTTGGGAATCTAGGATTACTCCCTCAGATCCCATCTGATCCCATTATAGGGACATGGGGTGGGGTAATTGGGGTGAGGGGGCTTAGAGGGGTCAGTATTGGGGAGACACAGAGAGAGAGAGACACACAGACGGATGTGAAGTTATATCAGACGTAACCAATTAGGTAAGATAGTAAGACTGGCTGGAATTAACGGAGTTACTTACCCCAAGACCCTTCTCACAAGTCATCGCCACAGATAGATTACGTCAGCAATCATGCTCTTTAATATATAATACTCTTCCATAACTCAATAGCGATCCATCTAAAGAACTTTGAGTTGGTTAACTTTGTCCTCTATGGCAGAGGTTCAGATAGCCACTCTGTCATGTTACCTCACAGTCAATGTTTGGGTCTCAACCACTAGACTCCAATTAGCCATAGTTAGTGTCTTCATTAGAACAGTCGAAGTGAAACTCTGTCCATCGGAGGATACAGAGAGTTATGACCAACAGTTGCCTCTCTCTCTCTCTCTCTGTCTCCAAATCCTGTCAAGGCAAGACACTGACTAGAGAGCTCACACACACACACACACTTCTGCAGAACGCGCATGAGAAACACACAGAGGCCTACACACACACACACACACACACACACACACACACACACTCTCCCGGAGAGCACACAAACATGAATGCACACACAGTTGAGAGAGCGGTTGATTGGAGTCTAAAAACGGAGACGTACAGTGCTGTTTTTGAGAATCTGATGTTACGGATCAACTTCCTGATTCTACAGGAAACAGCTCAGACCCTAAATAACTACAGGCCCAAATACAGTATGTCTTCATTTGAAGAAGTCAAATGCATCTAACCTTCCTCCCTTGAAGCCGAGTAGAATAACACCTCCCCTAAATATAACACCTCCCCTAGAGGCACTGATCTAAGGTCTGTTTTACAACAACATCTTGTAACCAGTGTAGTTATATTGATCTGACATGGTCAGTTTTAAACAACCCACCACCACCTTTACCTAACAGCAACTTCAAAGCAGAATAGCCCTAGAAGTACTGATAGGGGATAAAACTGATATGTCATGACGGGTTAGGAGAAAGAGCGGAGAGCTGGGAAACCAAACAGAGAGTGGAAGTGGGGTCGAGAGAGGGGAGAGCTGGGAAACCAAACAGAGAGTGGAAGTGGGGTGGAGCGGTCGAGAGAGGGGAGAGCTGGGAAACCAAACAGAGAGTGGAAGTGGGGTAGAGAGAGCGGAGAGCTGGGAAACCAAACAGAGAGTGGAAGTGGGGTAGAGAGAGCGGAGAGCTGGGTAACCAAACAGAGAGTGGAAGTGGGGTAGAGAGAGCGGAGAGCTGGGAAACCAAACAGAGAGTGGAAGTGGGGTAGAGAGGTCGAGAGAGCGGAGAGCTGGGAAACCAAACAGAGAGTGGAAGTGGGGTAGAGAGGTCGAGAGAGGGGAGAGCTGGGTAACCAAACAGAGAGTGGAAGTGGGGTAGAGAGGAGGGGAGAGCTGGGTAACCAAACAGAGAGTGGAAGTGGGGTAGAGCGGTCGAGAGAGGGGAGAGCTGGGAAACCAAACAGAGAGTGGAAGTGGGGTCGAGAGGTCGAGAGAGGGGAGAGCTGGGAAACCAAACAGAGAGTGGAAGTGGGGTCGAGCGGTCGAGAGAGGGGAGAGCTGGGAAACCAAACAGAGAGTGGAAGTGGGGTAGAGAGGTCGAGAGAGGGGAGAGCTGGGAAACCAAACAGAGAGTGGAAGTGGGGTAGAGCGGTCGAGAGAGGGGAGAGTGGGAAACCAAACAGAGAGTGGAAGTGGGGTAGAGAGGTCGAGAGAGGGGGAGAGCTGGGAAACCAAACAGAGAGAGTGGAAGTGGGGTAGAGAGGTCGAGAGAGGGGAGAGCTGGGTAACCAAACAGAGAGTGGAAGTGGGGGTCGAGAGAGGGGAGAGCTGGGTAACCAAACAGAGAGTGGAAGTGGGGTAGAGAGGTCGAGAGAGGGGAGAGCTGGGTAACCAAACAGAGAGTGGAAGTGGGGTAGAGAGGTCGAGAGAGGGGAGAGCTGGGTAACCAAACAGAGAGTGGAAGTGGGGTCGAGAGAGGGGAGAGCTGGGAAACCAAACAGAGAGTGGAAGTGGGGTAGAGAGGTCGAGAGAGGGGAGAGCTGGGTAAACCAAACAGAGAGTGGAAGTGGGGTAGAGAGGTCGAGAGAGGGGAGAGAATGAGAGACAGAGTGTGCATCCCAAATGGTACCATATTCCCTCTATAGTGCACTACTTTTGACCTGGGTTTATAGGACTCTGGTCAAAAGTTGTGCACTATTAGGAGAATCGTGGGCAATTTGGGACACAGACACAGATATGAGGCTGACCTATTTTCATTATTATCTGATAATATCTGAAGCTTGGCAATGAAGACAGAAAATAGATTCTGTCTCGATAACAACCTAATCACTGCACTAGATTGGCCTACAAAGTTGTGTTTAAACCCAAATGCTGTTTTACAAATCCGACCTAGACAAAATTAGAACCCTTCATATCAGATTATCAGTCAACATTTTTCAGTTCAACTCCATCCAGAAGAGTCAATACAAAGATGGCTTCCTCAAAAAAACGTTATGACCAACGTCTCGTTTCAAATACACGTTTTCATATTTTCATCTGGTTGGGGTGACAGTGGGAGTGTAAACATCACTTGATTGACACGTGCTCGATGACAGGTTTCACCCGACTAGCCTATGAGACTATTCGTCGTGACGCGGCCGAGGGGACTGTATTTGCCACGAAACCACTAGTTGTGTAGCTCCTCTCATCTCTCCTTTTCTCCAATCTCTCTATCGCAGAGCCTCTCTGCTATACCAGGGGAACACATGGAGACTGGCAGCCATATACCCTCTCTTTCAGTGTTTTATCAGTCAAATTGGTACACACACACACACACACACACAGATAGCACTATAAAGGGGAATAATGTATCATTTGAGATGTAGCACATATAGTGCCATATAAGTCAAGGACATGGATCCTTGGTCTATGGAGAATGGGGTTATACAGTATCAGGCCTCTAAATAACAAAACAAAAAAATTATATGCACTGGTGCTCCCAAATTTAAGAAAGTTAGGAGCACCAGATGAAATTTAGTTGATTGAGATTCAGCCTTTTTATATGCACTGGTGCTGCCAAATTAAAAAGGTTAGGAGCACCACATGACATTTAGTTGATTGAGATTCAGCCTTTTTATATGCACTGGTGCTGCCAAATTAAAAAGGTTAGGAGCACCACATGACATTTAGTTGATTGAGATTCAGCCTTTTTATATGCACTGGTGCTCCCAAATTTAAGAAAGTTAGGAGCACCACATGAAATTTAGTTGATTGAGATTCAGCCTATATTGGACCTATATGAATGGCAGGCAGGAATTGGGCTTCAAGTACTAGTGCAGATATTCAACAATTTAAATAATTCAACGATTTAAAAATAATGAAACATGAAGTAGCAAGTGAAGCGACGTTGCCATAGACCTGATATGTTGACCTTTAGGTTATTGGTTTAGGATACAGTGAAGTGTGTGAGCTTTTAATTAACAATAGCCTATACACTAGTAGGTCTAATAGATACGAATATTGAAGTAGCCTAATGTCTTAATGCTAGGTAGGTCTATCGATTGCACATACATGAAAAGGGATTGTGGGTTCGATTCCCACAAGGGGGGATCCCTCGCTCTCTCTCACTCAGCCAGTATGAAAAATAAAATAAAAAATAATGTATGCACTCGCTCTGGATAAGAGTGTCTGCTAAATTACTAAAATGTAAAAAAAAAAAAAAATGAAAGTGTAATATTTAGCCTAATAAACGATCTATTATATAATTCGGTTATCTCGGTTTTCATTAAAAATATATGCATCCCTTTGCTTGTTTGTAGCATTGCAAACTTTCTAGCGTATTCATATTAAACTATGACGTTGTTGGAGAGACAGATCTACATCTTCATTCTATGTTTAGCTGAGATTTGCTGTGTGTAATGTGACGCGGGAGGGCAAACGGTGATCTAACGTCACACTTAGCTGTTCTACGAGTGGTCTGAGGCAGGCGTTAGATTACAAGCAACGTTAATAAAGACACTTTTGGGAAACGGCTCGGAAATTTGAAGACGCTCTTACGAAGGTTCTAACGATGAACTTAGCCTGAAGACGCTTCTGGGAAACTAGGTCCAGAATGTTAGCTAGCTAGCCAATGATGTAACATGACTGAACAGAGTGTAAACAAATGGTTAACGTCGACGCACGAGTAGTTTTAGAATGGCCCACGACATGGTTTATGAATGTAAAATCGTCCTAGGGATCCGCAGGATCATAAAAATGTTGCGCCGGTAATATGGGTAAGATCTTTTGACCTGGTTGAGCTAGAAGCAAGACGTTTTTGCTGTAGTAATGGTGCAACCATGACGCTAAACAATCTGCAACCGCTTGTTTCTCTAGGGCACCAGGGATCAACTCGCTTGTTTCTCTAGGGCACCAGGGATCAACTCGCTTGTTTCTCTAGGGCACCAGGGAACAACTCGCTTGTTTCTCTAGGGCACCAGGGAACAACTCGCTTGTTTCGCTAGGGCACCAGGGATCAACTCGCTTGTTTCTCTAGGGCACCAGGGAACAACTCGCTTGTTTCTCTAGGGCACCAGGGAACAACTCGCTTGTTTCTCTAGGGCACCAGGGAACAACTCGCTTGTTTCTCTAGGGCACCAGGGAACAACTCGCTTGTTTCTCTAGGGCACCAGGGATCAACTCGCTTGTTTCTCTAGGGCACCCAGGGATCAACTCGCTTGTTTCTCTAGGGCACCAGGGATCAACTCGCTTGTTTCTCTAGGGCACCAGGGATCAACTCGCTTGTTTCTCTAGGGCACCAGGGAACAACTCGCTTGTTTCTCTAGGGCACCAGGGATCAACTCGCTTGTTTCTCTAGGGCACCAGGGATCAACTCGCTTGTTTCTCTAGGGCACCAGGGATCAACTCGCTTGTTTCTCTAGGGCACCAGGGATCAACTCGCTTGTTTCTCTAGGGCACCAGGGAACAACTCGCTTGTTTCTCTAGGGCACCAGGGAACAACTCGCTTGTTTCTCTAGGGCACCAGGGAACAACTCGCTTGTTTCTCTAGGGCACCAGGGAACAACTCGCTTGTTTCTCTAGGGCACCAGGGAACAACTCGCTTGTTTCTCTAGGGCACCAGGGATCAACTCGCTTGTTTCTCTAGGGCACCAGGGATCAACTCGCTTGTTTCTCTAGGGCACCAGGGAACAACTCGCTTGTTTCTCTAGGGCACCAGGGAACAACTCGCTTGTTTCGCTAGGGCACCAGGGATCAACTCGCTTGTTTCTCTAGGGCACCAGGGAACAACTCGCTTGTTTCTCTAGGGCACCAGGGAACAACTCGCTTGTTTCTCTAGGGCACCAGGGAACAACTCGCTTGTTTCTCTAGGGCACCAGGGAACAACTCGCTTGTTTCTCTAGGGCACCAGGGATCAACTCGCTTGTTTCTCTAGGGCACCAGGGATCAACTCGCTTGTTTCTCTAGGGCACCAGGGATCAACTCACTTGTTTCTCTAGGGCACCAGGGAACAACTCGCTTGTTTCTCTAGGGCACCAGGGATCAACTCGCTTGTTTCTCTAGGGCACCAGGGATCAACTCGCTTGTTTCTCTAGGGCACCAGGGATCAACTCGCTTGTTTCTCTAGGGCACCAGGGATCAACTCGCTTGTTTCTCTAGGGCACCAGGGAACAACTCGCTTGTTTCTCTAGGGCACCAGGGAACAACTCGCTTGTTTCTCTAGGGCACCAGGGAACAACTCGCTTGTTTCTCTAGGGCACCAGGGAACAACTCGCTTGTTTCTCTAGGGCACCAGGGAACAACTCGCTTGTTTCTCTAGGGCACCAGGGATCAACTCGCTTGTTTCTCTAGGGGCACCAGGGATCAACTCGCTTATTTCTCTAGGGCACCAGGGAACAACTCGCTTGTTTCTCTAGGGCACCAGGGAACAACTCGCTTGTTTCTCTAGGGCACCAGGGATCAACTCGCTTGTTTCTCTAGGGCACCAGGGATCAACTCGCTTGTTTCTCTAGGGCACCAGGGATCAACTCGCTTGTTTCTCTAGGGCACCAGGGAACAACTCGCTTGTTTCTCTAGGGCACCAGGGAACAACTCGCTTGTTTCTCTAGGGCACCAGGGATCAACTTCGCTTGTTTCTCTAGGGCACCAGGGAACAACTCGCTTGTTTCTCTAGGGCACCAGGGAACAACTCGCTTGTTTCTCTAGGGCACCAGGGATCAACTCGCTTGTTTCTCTAGGGCACCAGGGAACAACTCGCTTGTTTCTCTAGGGCACCAGGGAACAACTCGCTTGTTTCTCTAGGGCACCAGGGATCAACTCGCTTGTTTCTCTAGGGCACCAGGGATCAACTCGCTTGTTTCTCTAGGGCACCAGGGATCAACTCGCTTGTTTCTCTAGGGCACCAGGGATCAACTCGCTTGTTTCTCTAGGGCACCAGGGATCAACTCGCTTGTTTCTCTAGGGCACCAGGGAACAACTCGCTTGTTTCTCTAGGGCACCAGGGAACAACTCGCTTGTTTCTCTAGGGCACCAGGGATCAACTCGCTTGTTTCTCTAGGGCACCAGGGAACAACTCGCTTGTTTCTCTAGGGCACCAGGGAACAACTCGCTTGTTTCTCTAGGGCACCAGGGATCAACTCGCTTGTTTCTCTAGGGCACCAGGGAACAACGGTACAGCGAAGCCTTATCATTACAACAATTACCTTTCTAATGACTCTCCATCTCAAGATGTTGTGATATTGTTTTTCTAAATTAGTAGTTTTTTTTTTTGTGCTTTGAAGCGCTTTGATATTTTGAAAAGCACTATATAAATTGAATTAATTCTTATTATTACGATTCTTATTGTTATTATTATTATTATTACAACAATAATTATCTGGGAGATTTTTTTCATAGTTGCACAGTGCTCCCAAAATAAAACTCCTGGTTGCACAGCAAAACGTGTATGAGACAAATAAAATCTGATTTGATTTGATTTGATGGAGGGAGAGTGTGAGAGAGAAAGAAAGTGTCTTTATGAGAGAAATGTAAATATTATAAAGACAACATTTGCCTGTGTGAGAAACATCAACACTGTCGACAGACAGAGAGTAGGGATGGGTAGACAGACTGACAGACAGACAGGCAGACAGACAGACAGACAGGCGGGTAGACAGACTGACAGACAGACAGGCGGGCAGGCAGACAGGCGGACAGACAGACAGACAGACAGACAGACAGGTGGACAGACAGACAGACAGGCAGACAGGTGGACAGACAGACAGGTGGACAGACAGACAGACAGGCGGACAGGCAGACAGGTGGACAGACAGACAGACAGGCAGACAGGTGGACAGACAGACAGACAGGCGGGCAGGCAGGCAGGCAGACAGACAGACAGACAGGTGGACAGACAGGCAGACAGACAGACAGGTGGACAGACAGACAGGTGGACAG
The DNA here is from genome assembly GCF_020615455.1 of Coregonus clupeaformis. Taxonomy (NCBI): domain Eukaryota; kingdom Metazoa; phylum Chordata; class Actinopteri; order Salmoniformes; family Salmonidae; genus Coregonus; species Coregonus clupeaformis. The sequence goes on along the minus strand of NC_059208.1, from coordinate 60,893,491 downwards.
ACAGACAGACAGGCAGACAGGTGGACAGACAGACAGACAGACAGACACACACAAAGACCCATACGTCTTTGTGTGTTTCTGTCTGTCTGTCTGTCTGTCCACCTGTCTGTCTGTCTGCCTGCCTGCCCGTCTGTCTGTCTGTCAGTCTGTCTACCCATCCCTACTCTACACAGAGTGAAAGGGAGTTGAATTAAGGCTCACAGTGGACAGAGGGACGCTTGGGGGAGAGCTGCCTCTGCCTCCATTGAGTGAAGTTGTCACACACACATACATACAGTATACATGCATGCACACGCACACACACACACACACACACACACGTACGCACGCATGGACACACACATTCTGGCTCTGCCTCCAGTGAGCGTTGCTGTCAGTTCTGCTCAGACTGAACACTAAGACATGTACACACACACACACACACACACACACGCTTACATACCCGCCTCTCACACACACACACGCACACACAACCCATCCTCACACATACACACACACACTCTGACCCATATGAACTAGTGTTGTAAGCCATAAGGACAAAGGGTCTGTAGAGTAATGTGAATCTGTTCTCTTCGTGTTGCTGAGGAGGGGGTCTGTAGGGGAGTGGGAACAGAGATACCCACAACAGGAAATGCATGGAAACACACACACACACACACACACACACACACACGATTGGAAAGCTTGTACAAAGAGGGTAAGCATGCACTTCTGATCGTGGGCATGCTGTCTAACTCTCCATACCTCATAACATGAAATAAAATAGATTTGATTATTACCAGAGCCATTATTATTTTTTCTTCATTATATGTATCAACTGTTATTCTAAAGAGAGAATAATTCAACAGAGAAATGCGGCCCCCAAGCTTCACCGTGGAACTCAAATATTTAATGTATAGCTACAACAAGGATTCATGTTTGGTACAAGAGAGACGGAATGATGATACTCAAATATCCTTACATACATATTATTTACAAAGCATTTTAGCATATTCCTCAACAAGCATGTTAGCATATTCCTCAACAAAGCATGTTAGCATATTCCTCAACAAGCATGTTAGCATATTCCTCAACAAAGCATGTTAGCATATTCCTCAACAAAGCATGCATTTGCCATTACATACAAAAATCTGTCAGCTCTACAAAAACACCAGAATTCAGTTATAAAAACACTCTTTCTGCCTTAATTCAGCTTTAAAAGCACTATTTCAGCCTTAATTCAGCTAAAAAAGCACTCTCTGCCTTAATTCAGCTAAAAAAGCACTCTTTCTGGCCTTAATTCAGCTACAAAAGCACTCTTTCTGCCTTAATTAAGCTATAAAAGCATTCTCTTTCTGCCTCAATTCCTTATTTTCTAAGAAAACAGACATGCAGACAAGCAGCATTCACTCAATTCCTTTTTTTTCTGAAAATACATGGTCAGTAAGAAATCGAATTTAGGATTTTACACGTTAGGGTTCAAGTGTAGTTCAAATATCCAAGACCTTAGAACCTGCTCTCTTTCTCCTTCCTTCCCTCGCTCTCTCTCACTCTCTTTTTCTTTGTCAGCCCTGCAGGGGCGAAACACAATGAATCACAATGCTAATTTGCAATTGTCCTTTCATGAGCCTATTCTCTGTGTGTGTGTGTGTGTGTGTGTGTGTGTGTGTGTGTGTGTGTGTGTGTGTGTGTGTGTGTGTGTGTGTGTGTGTGTGTGTGTGTGTGTGTGTGTGTGTGTGTGTCAAATCAAATTGTATTCGTCACATGCGCTGAGTACAACGGCTGTAGACTTTCCCGTGAAATGCTTCGCTTATGAGCCCCTCGCAACGATGCGGAGTTAAAAATACATTTACAAATAAAATACAAATAGTAACACAAGAGGAATAAAATTCACAAGAATGGAGTTACAGTGGGGAAAAAAATTATTTAGTCAGCCACCAATTGTGCAAGTTCTCCCACTTAAAAAGATGAGAGAGGCCTGTAATTTTCATCATAGGTACACGTCAACTATGACAGACAAATTGAGAATTTTTTTTCCAGAAAATCACATTGTAGGATTTTTAATGAATTTATTTGCAAATTATGGATGAAAATAAGTATTTGGTCACCTACAAACAAGCAAGATTTCTGGCTCTCACAGACCTGTAACTTCTTCTTTAAGAGGCTCCTCTGTCCTCCACTCGTTACCTGTATTAATGGCACCTGTTTGAACTTGTTATCAGTATAAAAGACACCTGTCCACAACCTCAAACAGTCACACTCCACCTCCACTATGGCCAAGACCAAAGAGCTGTCAAAGGACACCAGAAACAAAATTGTAGACCTGCACCAGGCTGGGAAGACTGAATCTGCAATAGGTAAGCAGCTTGGTTTGAAGAAATCAACGGTGGGAGCAATTATTAGGAAATGGAAGACATACAAGACCACTGATAATCTCCCTCGATCTGGGGCTCCACGCAAGATCTCACCCCGTGGGGTCAAAACGATCACAAGAACGGTGAGCAAAAATCCCAGAACCACACGTGAGGACCTAGTGAATGACCTGCAGAGAGTTGGGACCAAAGTAACAAAGCCTACCATCAGTAACACACTACGCCGCCAGGGACTCAAATCCTGCAGTGCCAGACGTGTCCCCCTGCTTAAGCCAGTACATGTCCAGGCCCATCTGAAGTTTGCTAGAGTGCATTTGGATGATCCAGAAGAGGATTGGGAGAATGTCATATGGTCAGATGAAACCAAAATAGAACTTTTTGGTAAAAACTCAACTTGTCGTGTTTGGAGGACAAAGAATGCTGAGTTGCATCCAAAGAACACCATACCTACTGTGAAGCATGGGGGTGGAAACATCATGCTTTGGGGCTGTTTTTCTGCAAAGGGACCAGGACGACTGATCCGTGTAAAGGAAAGAATTAATGGGGCCATGTATCGTGAGATTTTGAGTGAAAACCTCCTTCCATCAGCAAGGGCAGTGAAGATGAAACGTGGCTGGGTCTTTCAGCATGACAATGATCCCAAACACACCGCCCGGGCAACGAAGGAGTGGCTTCGTAAGAAGCATTTCAAGGTCCTGGAGTGGCCTAGCCAGTCTCCAGATCTCAACCCCATAGAAAATCTTTGGAGGGAGTTGAAAGTCCGTGTTGCCCAGCGACAGCCCCAAAACATCACTGCTCTAGAGGAGATCTGCATGGAGGAATGGGCCAAAATACCAGCAACAGTGTGTGAAAACCTTGTGAAGACTTACAGAAAACATTTGACCTGTGTCATTGCCAACAAAGGGTATATAACAAAGTATTGAGAAACTTTTGTTATTGACCAATTACTTATTTTCCACCATAATATGCAAATAAATTCATTAAAAATCCTACAATGTGATTTTCTGGATTTTTTTCTTCTCAATTTGTCTGTCATAGTTGACGTGTACCTATGATGAAAATTACAGGCCTCTCTCATCTTTTTAAGTGGGAGAACTTGCACAATTGGTGGCTGACTAAATACTTTTTTTCCCCACTGTATATACAGGGAGTACCAGTACCAGATCGATGTGCGAGGTATTTGAGGTAGATATGTATATAAAGGTAAAGTGACTAGGCATCAGGATAGATAATAATAAGGTATTTGAGGTAGATATGTACATGAAGGCAGGGTAAAGTGACTAGGCATCAGGATAGATAATAATAAGGTATTTGAGGTAGATATGTACATGAAGGCAGGGTAAAGTGACTAGGCATCAGGATAGATAATAATAAGGTATTTGAGGTAGATATGTACATGAAGGCAGGGTAAAGTGACCAGGCATCAGGATAGATAATAATAAGGTATTTGAGGTAGATATGTACATGAAGGCAGGGTAAAGTGACTAGGCATCAGGATAGATAATAATAAGGTATTTGAGGTAGATATGTACATGAAGGCAGGGTAAAGTGACCAGGCATCAGGATAGATAATAATAAGGTATTTGAGGTAGATATGTACATGAAGGCAGGGTAAAGTGACCAGGCATCAGGATAGATAATAATAAGGTATTTGAGGTAGATATGTACATGAAGGCAGGGTAAAGTGACCAGGCATCAGGATAGATAATAATAAGGTATTTGAGGTAGATATGTACATGAAGGCAGGGTAAAGTGACTAGGCATCAGGATAGATAATAATAAGGTATTTGAGGTAGATATGTACATGAAGGCAGGGTAAAGTGACTAGGCATCAGGATAGATACTAATAAGACTAAAATAAAGAACAGAGTGGCAGCAGCAAATGATGAGTGTAAAAGTGTGTGTATCTGTGTGTGTATCTGTGTGTATGTGTGTGCATGTAGTGTATGTGAATGTGTGGGGGTTTTGTGTGAGTGTGTATATACAGATGTCGGATCTTAACTTGATCACTCTTTTGTCGGGGATAATTTTCCTGATGCATCAGGAATTTCAAACGAGCCTCGTGAATCCCTGAAAATGCAGTTCTCTTCATGAGCAAGGCAGTCGAGTCACTGGGATCAGGGCTTGCTATCTAAAATAATGTTCTCTCTCGCTCGCTCAAACGCTAGGCCTATGTCCAATTACTGCAACATTCAAATGTACGTAAATGTATCTGAACCGTTTTATATAGCTTAAGAACAAGATAGATATTGTCTAGTGTATCCTAAGGTTACGAATGTCAAAATGTAGTTCAATCTAGCGGTTAGGGCCACTGCCCTCAGCGTCCACATATAGGCCTTCCGTGTCAGCGTAGGTTTGATCCCTTCTGACACAAAATAACTAAATCCCTCGATTGACTTGACGCGCTGTAGTTACATATTTCAAATATGGACGGTCCAGGGTCATTTTACCCCCGATCTTGATAAGAAATGACCGTACCAGACACTGTTGGAAAACATAAATAGTAGCTCAATTGGTAGAGCGTGGCGCTTGTAACGCCAGGGTAGTGGGTTCGATCCCCAGGACCACACATACGTAAAAATGAATGCGCACATGACTGTAAGTCGTTTTGGATAAAAGCGTCTGCTAAATGGCATAATAATAATAATAATATAAATAGGACGCTAATAAAATTATAACAGTCAGTAGGCTACACCAACATTAGTTTCCGTTCATACAAAGTGTCGGGTAAATTGCCACAGTAGATTTGCGATTGTAAACGAGGGAAAAAACGTTACTTCTATTGTATGGAATGCTTGTCAAATAGATCAATCAGCCTTAGTCTGTTCAAAAAAGAACTAAGTTGTTCCGATAACAGTATCAACCAGAGGGCAAACATATCTTGAGAGACTTTGGTGCATGCATCTTTTAGGGAGGGGTAATGAGGTGAACAATAACGGTTGCAATTGATATCAGCTATGCGGGTGAATTTAGCCCATATTGATGGTTTAACGAGACATCAGCTGGTGATTAATAAGGATGCTGCCTTTTGAGGCAGAATGTCTAGGCCAGGATGTAAAAATTGGGCATGTCCCAATCCAATGTATCCTGCTACTGGGAGACTGTCCCGTAACACCTTTTCGGCGCAGCAAAAATGTAAAAGAAAAAATCTAAATTAATGGTGGACAGAAGTCCCCACATGGGATAACATTTTCCAGAAGAATAAGGAATAATTTCGAAATGTAAGTATAACGTTTATTTATTCATCAAAATGAATTACTTTCTTAGGAATTATGAATTAAAATGTTGAGTAACTGGTGTTTATCAGCCCGTTGCCAAGCTAGCTAACTAACCCTTTGGATGCGATAGCTAGCTAGCTAGCGATCTCATCCTGTTTATCGGCCGTTTAGAGATGAACAACTAAAGTAACTAATCTTAGATTCAGCCATGTGTCAATTGTGAAGACAGTTTTTTAAATCATGAATTGGTGAACTTGCTAGACAGCTGAAGACACGTAGCAAATCATTTTCCCCATTTTTTGTTTTTGCATTTCAGTCCATTGCATTGGCTTGGCAGGAGAAAACAGTCCTGCCCGACTCGTTTGGAACTAAGGCATTTTAACAACATCTGATGAAAAACGTAGGAAATGCAGCCAGCTGTGTTCTGTTCAGTCTAGGCTTGCTAGCCAGCCAAGTTTATTTGTGCGTTCTGTTGATGAGTCTGTTTCGCTAGCTAGCTGAATGCAGTGTCTGTTTTACCATGCTAACGTTAGCTAACTTTCTCTTGACACTTTCCCTTCCCCTATTGTGTTGGGGTTGGTGTTACTAGTTGGTGTTACTAGTTAGAGGCTAAGTTATTCAACTCATACTGTAAACAACTTGACCAAGCCTAAACATGTGCGAAACTGTTAACAAAACGATTGCACATGAATAAACGTAGTTGTGGCTTCAGCAACTTGAAGCAGCACTGACATTTGAGCAGTGAGTTTAATTTCTCTCCCCTTGTCACTGCTTGTTCTGGGTTGAAGGACATCTCAACCTGACACCCTGCAGATGTAAATAACTTGTTGTGAACCTCCCAGCCACCATCACCATATCCCAGGATATGATTCAGCAGTGTGCAACATCACAATGTTAGATAGAAATAGATGCGCCCATGTTATTGTTTACCGTGCAGATGTGTCAGGACATTTTTAACTTATGAAGCTCATTCTAAAATACAGATGTGATTTCTGTCCCAGAAAGAGATTGCACTTTTTGGCTGTCATGACTAAATTTGTCCTCATGTACTGAACAAGCTTATGAATGTTGAAGGTTAATCTCCTTGATGTCCCTCACTTGGGAATTATGTATTTTGTACAATGGACTGTGTTTTAAGGACTCGTGCACAGATACAGGAAAACCAATACAAATGTTAACATTTATTCAAAATGACAAGTGTGGATGTCTCCACATTACTGGTGCCTGAAATTCATCTAATCCCCGGCGAGGAGAGAGAAAGGCATCAATAATATTACAATGCTGGTTTCATTTCATTTAATATATATTCCTGTTTTGATATGCATTTATATAATTTATATTGGACATGTTATCCTTTTATTATGCCAGTAGGCTATTTGTTTTGTATCCAATGCATTTAGCTTGCATTAGGATGAAGTATCCTAGGCCTTCTAATCTAGTTAGATTGCATCATATCACCTTTTCATTATTAGTTATCAACAAATATTCACAGCTTCACAGTGAAACACCACTATTCTGGCTCTTAATTATTCTTAAACAGTCAGTAAAAATAGCTAATTTAGCCATCTCAACAAATCGTAGCCTGTATGACATCATGCATGCAAGCTTACACGTCCACAACGATGGAGCAGCAGACCAGCAATGCGTGAGAGGAGGACCCTATACCGTAGGATCATTATTCTGGTCGGTGTCAACTTAATTCATTTTACAGGTACCGAGGAGATCCATTCTGTTACTTGTTTACTTGTGATTCCTGTCGGATATTTTCCATTCTGGGATAGTTGTTTACTGAATTGCTGGGACTAGTTGCTCACGCTGCTACAGTGGCTAGAATGTGGCTACAAAACGTCTTGCGCTCGGTGGAATGTGAATGCGTTGTCACGTGATGCTGCCTTCGAATTCCGTCCCAAATAGCAGTAACCTACCTGAAAAGCGCTACCTACTAAGGTAGGTGCCTTTTGGAGGCAGGTAGGCCGCAGCCTTTGGATTGGTTAAATAATAACAGTATGATACACCAACATTAGCTTCCATTTATACTAAGCATTAAAACGTTTGCCCTGCACCGGGCGCGAACTCGTGATGCTCGGAGCCGAAGCGTGCTGCTCAGAGTACTGCGCTACGGCAGTTCACAACGCTCTAGCAAGCCGTGAGAATACTTGATGATACTTGAAGGTATGAGGTCGGTTGGTTTGCAGTGGATTCCCCATAGCCCCCTAGGTACGGTACTGCATTGTATAGCCTACAAAACACAGCTTCCAGCTGCCCCCTGGCGGTGATTATACATTTAAAATGTTCATTCAAATCCTCTTGCTGCAGGATTATTTTCCTCCTGCGATGAAATGGGTCATATTAAGATCCGACATCTGTAGTGTATGTGTATATATAGTCTTGTGTGTGTGTGTGTGGGTGTGTGTGTGTATTACAGTAATCTGAAACTAAAACTAATTTAGTAAACTGAAATAAAATACTTAACAACCCCGTTTTGAAAAACTAAACTGAAACTATTATTTCTGACTCCAAAACGAAATAAAATAAAAACCATTATGAATTCTTGTTCCATTTTAGTTTTTTTTTCTCATCTTTGGGCAAAAATCTAATGGGGTTTCCAAGTTTTTGGGGGCGGGTCCAGTAGATGGCAATGTTTCGAATAGGCCTAGCGACACTATCAGCTATCACTATCTAACAGGGGAAAATACTGTCTAGGTTGTTTCTTCTTGCATGTACTACTAAAGTTAAAAAGCATTGGATTGGTGTAAACATTGAGGTTGACTTCATCATTTAAACCTGACCTATGACCTGTCTAGGGTTTAATAGCAGAACCGGGTTATCGAGATTTTACAGAGATTTCCCACGCAAACCCACTCCCATTTCCCGGAATAAATAACTGCGAGAAACCGGTTAAAATATAATACATTATTTATATGAACAGCATGACATTTTAACTATATGTGATGTCTAAATCTGGCTTCTCTACGGCCTCTGCATGATGAATCATCAACGCTCAGGGTGGGGACAGACAGCCCATCCCAGTATGGAGCAAGTTCACAATACATGTAGACTCATCTGGTAACTTTTTCTTTTTATTGTGACAGGTAGGCCTGCATTTGCTGCAGCATAGCCTATGCTATAGTAATATAAGGACTGAATTCACGCCTTATTTACATAAGGCCACCTTATTTTTTACTTGTAAAGATCATTTTTTTAAATCGCAGCTGCAGAAACATTATTACTCGAATATCGTTGCTTTAAATCACTCTCTGTCTTTTTCTCTTCATCAATTCCATTCAAATAGATACATAATCCTGCTCAAGATTGAAGGCACTGTATGTGCCTTTATATATCAACAATTTGTTCTGTTACAGCCTGAATTTAAAATGGATTGAATTTAGATTGTTTGTCACTGGCACCTACACACAATACCTCAATGTCGAAGTGGAAATATGTTTATTTTTTTGCAAATTAATTAATAATTAAAAACTGAAATGTCTTGAGTCAAAAAGTATTCAACCCCTTTGTTATGGCAAGCCTAAATAAGTTCAGGAGTAGAAATGTGCTTAACAAGTCACATAATAAGTTGCATGGACTCACTCTGTGTGCAATAATAGTGTTTAACATGATTTTTGAATGACGACCTCATCTCTGTACCCCACACATACAATTATCTGTAAGGTCCCTCAATCAAGCAGTGAATTCCAAACACAAATTCAACCAGAAAGGCCAGGGAGGTTTTCTAATACTTCGCAAAGAAGGGCACCTATTGGTAGATTGGTAACAATAAAAAAAAAGCAGATATTGAATATCCCTTTGAGCATGGAGAAGTTATTAATTACACTATGGATGGTGTATCAATACATCCAGTCACTACAAAGATACAGGCGTCCTTCCTAACTCAGTTGCCGGAGAGGAAGGAAACCACTCAGGGATTTCACCATGAAGCCAAAGGTGACTTTAAAACAGTTACAGAGTTTAATAGCTGTGATAGGAGAAAACTGAGGATGGATCAACAACATTGTAGTTACTCCACAATACTAACCTAATTGACAGAGTGAAAAGAAGGAAGCCTGTAGAGAATACACATATTCCAAAACATACATCCTGTTTGCAATTAGGCACTGAAGTAAAACTGCAAGAAATTGGCAAAGCAATTCACTTTTTGTCCTGAATACAAAGTGTTATGTTTGGGGCAAAATCCAATACAACACACTCCATATTTTCAAGCATAGTGGTGGCTGCATCATGTTATGGGTATACTGGTAATCGTTAAGGACTGGGGAGTTTTTCTGGGGAAAAAAAGCAACAGAATGGAGCTAAGCACAGGCAAAATCCTAGAGGAAAACCTGGTTCAGTCTGCTTTCCACCAGACACTGGGAGATACATAACTTTTCAGCAGGACAATAACCTAAAACACAAGGCCAAATCTACACTGGAGTTGCTTACCAAGAAGACGGTGAATTTTCCTGAGGGACGAGTTACAGTTTTGACCGAAATCTACTTGGAAAATCTATGGCAAGACCTGAAAATGGTTGTCTAGCAATGATCAACAACCAATTTGACAGAGCATGAAGAATTTTGAAAATAATAATGGGCAAATGTTACACAATCCAGGTGTGGAAAGTTCTTAGAAACTTAGTGACCAGAAAGACCAGAAAGACTCATAGCTGTAATTCCAGCCAAAGGTGATTCTACAAACTATTGACTCATGAATATAAAAAATTGTGAAGGAATTCTTTCTTACAGCGCTTCAAATTCCACTCGAGGCTGTCGACAAAATCCAACTCGAACATGTACACCGTTTTGAACAAAGAGGACAGAGATATGAGCGTCCAATCGTTGCCAAATCTGCTTTTTTTTAAGGATAAAATAATGGTTAAAAGACTTGCTGCCACGAAAATAGGCATGAATGATCAGTTCCCGAGGGAGATTGCAGAACGGCGCAAAGTTCTGTACCCAATCTTCAAGGAAAATAGATTAAAAGGGAAGCGTGTTGCTCTTGTTGTCGATAAACTGTATATTGACAAACAAATGTTCCGCGACACAAAGACTACTCCATGGCTATTCTGAAAGTTCTAATAGAGGAGTCGAATAATGGAACACCCAATACTAGCCATGGTAGGGATTGGAATAATAAAGCACATTTATAGTAGGTATAGTATTTTATAAAGGGATAAGACGGCGTTACAAGAAAAGATAACAAGTGAAATAATACATCTTCAAATATAACTAATTAGGACACAAGTACTCATTCAACATAGTGGAGATAAAAACACAGCGAACAGAAGACATAGAAGGCACAGTATGTGTGGATGTATTGTGATGGAAGTTGTGGTGTGTGTTTTTGTGTTTGAATAAGTGTGGCTTTAAGTGATTGAGAAAGGAAATGGTTGCATATCCCAGAACCAACGTGTGTCTGTGAGCAAGGGTAGTGAGAGAGAGCTTTCAATTTTGTGTAGATGAGGGATATATATTTTAAAATATAGTATACATCTAATATATATTTTTTTATTGTCCTATCATGATGGAACGATCCCCAACCCTATATCCTAGACACCCACCTGAGTGACCCATATACCAAAGAGAAGTCCCCATCTGTTTTATGGACCTGCTGTGAGTTGCCTATATGCAGTCAAAACAGAAAGATAAATGCGGTCAGAGACCTACTAGAGCAGCACCGCCCCGTCAAGATTCTGAGCCTGCCTGGCAGGGTTGGTCCTACAAAGCCAGAGCCCCCGGGTGGGAGAGCATAATATACAAGGAAATTCTCAAAGCTGCTAATGAGAACCTTGACGACCTTGTACCCCCACCCAGGTAGTGGCAGTGCTGGCAACACTGGCTGCAGTAACCCGTGGGGAGGGGGTCACACAATCAGAGAGGGGGCTTATCATTGTGGCCCAGGTGACACAAAATAATCAAAGGTCTGACTGCATGGAGATGCTTGGGAAAAATGGTTACAACGGGGGACCAGAGTGTTTGTGTCTCAGGTGAAGACGGTGGATCTGATCTCCATCACCTAGGACTTGACATAGATTAAATAGATTAATCAAATCTCACATTGTTGTCAATTTTTTCTCAATCTTGCATGCTTTCTCAAACAGCTGTAACTGTATATGCATTCGTATATGCATTCGTAAATCAGATCCTTTCTTGATTTGAGCTCTGGGATGTAACAACCGTTGAGCATCTGATTTTATGGTTGATTGTGGAGGAAAGGGGTTGAGTGTGTTAGAGTATGTGCGTGTGTGTTTATCCCACATCTGTTGCAAGGGGGTAAGGATGTTAGGGAGAATATAGGATGAACCACAATAATTGTTTCCTAAAATAATAATTGCTTGTCAAAAATGTAATGTAATACAATGGCAATCCGGGTTATAGGTTAAAATCCTACGCATGAACTGCCAACATTATTACACATATTAATTGATAATGCTGGAAAATAAGATATATGTAAGATATTTGATTAGATATATATTTTAAACAGCTATATATATACATACAGTGGGGAGAACAAGTATTTGATACACTGTCGATTTTGCAGGTTTTCCTACTTACAAAGCATGTAGAGGTCTGTAATTTTTATCATAGGTACACTTCAACTGTGAGAGACGGAATCTAAAACAAATATCCAGAAAATCACATTGTATGATTTTTAAGTAATTAATTTGCATTTTATTGCATGACATAAGTATTTGATACATCAGAAGAGCAGAACTTAATATTTGGTACAGGAACCTTTGTTTGCAATTACAGAGATCATACGTTTCCTGTAGGTCTTGACCAGGTTTGCATACACTGCAGCAGGGATTTTGGCCCACTCCTCCATACAGACCTTCTCCAGATCCTTCAGGTTTCGGGGCTGTCGCTGGGCAATACGGACTTTCAGCTCCCTCCAAAGATTTTCTATTGGGTTCAGGTCTGGAGACTGGCTAGGTCACTCCAGGACCTTGAGATGCTTCTTACGGAGCCACTCCTTAGTTGCCCTGGCTGTGTGTTTCGGGTCGTTGTCATGCTGGAAGACCCAGCCACGACCCATCTTCAATGCTCTTACTGAGGGAAGGAGGTTGTTGGCCAAGATCTCGCAATACATGGCCCCATCCATCCTCCCCTCAATACGGTGCAGTCGTCCTGTCCCCTTTGCAGAAAAGCATCCCCAAAGAATGATGTTTCCACCTCCATGCTTCACGGTTGGGATGGTGTTCTTGGGGTTGTACTCATCCTTCTTCTTCCTCCAAACACGGCGAGTGGAGTTTATACCAAAAAGCTCTATTTTTGTCTCATCAGACCACATGACCTTCTCCCATTCCTCCTCTGGATCATCCAGATGGTCATTGGCAAACTTCAGACGGGCCTGGACATGCACTGGCTTGAGCAGGGGGACCTTGCGTGCGCTGCAGGATTTTAATCCATGACGGCGTAGTGTGTTACTAATGGTTTTCTTTGAGACTGTGGTCCCAGCTCTCTTCAGGTCATTGACCAGGTCCTGCCGTGTAGTTCTGGGCTGATCCCTCACCTTCCTCATGATCATTGATGCCCCACGAGGTAAGATCTTGCATGGAGCCCCAGACCGAGAGTGATTGACCGTCATCTTGAACTTCTTCCATTTTCTAATAATTGCGCCAACAGTTGTTGCCTTCTCACCAAGCTGCTTGCCTATTGTCCTGTAGCCCATCCCAGCCTTGTGCAGGTCTACAATTTTATACCCTTACACAGCTCTCTGGTCTTGGCCATTGTGGAGAGGTTGGAGTCTGTTTGAGTGTGTGGACAGGTGTCTTTTATACAGGTAACGAGTTCAAACAGGTGCAGTCAATACAGGTAATGAGTGGAGAACAGGAGGGCTTCTTAAAGAAAAACTAACAGGTCTATGAGAGCCGGAATTCTTACTGGTTGGTAGGTGATCAAATACTTATGTCATGCAATAAAATGCAAATTAATTACTAAAAAATCATACAATGTGATTTTCTGGATTTTTGTTTTAGATTCCGTCTCTCACAGTTGAAGTGTACCTATGATAAAAAATTACAGATCTCTACATGCTTTGTAAGTAGGAAAACCTGCAATATCGGCAGTGTATCAAATACTTGTTCTCCCCACTGTGTATATATATTGAGGTGAGACCATTGGAAATGCTTTTGGCGGTTGACCTGCTTCTGTTTTGTGGGTGGCACTGTGTGCTGTTTTCGATGGATGGGTCCTGGCCTCTCGGGCCCTAGGGATCCGGAGGGATGGGGGTGGGATGCCGATCACTGGGATGACGGCCCAACATGGGACGGGGAGGGGCTATAGCAGGGGAATTAGTGGAGAACAATTGGAGGGTTACTTAGTAGCAATGCAAATGTCATGGTACAGCTATATGGACACTCAATTTACCAATAAAAAATACCATAGTGATTAACAAACATATATAATGATAAATAGACTTGAAACGTGTATCTCATTATGGTGTATGGTGAAATAAGTATAGCCAGTTATAATTGTAATGGCTTAGCAGATAATAACAAAAGAAGAACAATATTTACATGGCTCCAAGAGAAGGAATATAATATCTATTGTTTACAGGAAACTCATTCAACAGTTCTAGATGAAGTTGCGTGGAAAAAGGAACGAAATATACTTCTCCCATGGGTAAAGAAACTCAAAAGGGGTGAATATATTAATGAACAGTAATTTCGATCCGAATGTGCAAATTGTCCAAACAGACACACAAGGTAGATGGATTATTTTAAATATGTTATTGGACCATAAACAGATATGGCTCATTAACCTTTACGGACCAAATAATGATGATCCACACTACTTTGACAATATATATAATACATTATCAACCCTGCAAGCAATTCAAGACTCTATTATTATGGTGGGAGATTATAATACCATTTTAAATAGCTCAATGGACCGTAAAGGAAATCACACTACAAACAATCACCCTCATGCTCTTAAGGAAATCTTGAATGTCATGGATACATTAGAACTTAAATATCCTGATCTAGTGAGATATACATGGCGGAGACTTAATCAAGCTAGTCGTCTTGACTTCTTTCTTATGTCATTCTCGTTGGCACCAAAAGTTTAAAAAGTGTTGATAGGGGACAGAATGCGGTCGGACCATCATATAATAGGCATGTACATTTCTCTTACTGAATTTCCACGTGGGCGAGGATATTGGAAATTTAATCAAAGCCTATTGGATGATAACTTGTTTTTAACAGGACAGAGGAATTCATGACAGATTTTTTCCAACATAACATAGGTACAGCAAATCCCCTTATTGTATTGTACACCTTTTAAATGTGCCTTTAGAGGCCATGCAATTCAGTACTCATCTCGAAAACAAAAGCAATTTAGGTCAAAAGAGTCCACACTAACAAAGGAAATGGAAGGTCTAACAGAACAGATAGATAGCAATAAAAACTGTAACATAGAGGCTCAGAATAAATTAGAGGATAAACAAAAAGAAATGGAGAAACTTATTCAAGAAAGATCAAGTGTAATATATTATAAAAAATAAAGCAAACTGGATGGAATATGGGGAAAAATGCACCAATGTCACACCCTGGCTCTGGGACTCATTATGTTGAGCCAGGGTGTGTTCATTCTATGTGTTCTGTTGCTATGTTGGGTGTTCTAGGTTGGTTATTTCTATGTTTGACTGAGTGACTCCCAATCAGAGGCAACGAGTGTCAGCTGTGTGCTGGTTGTCTCTGATTGGGAGCCATATTTAAATGTCTGTGTTTCACTTTGTGTTTGTGGGTTTTTGTTCCGTGTTCGGTCATTGTCACTGAGGACTTCACGAGTCGTTTATTGTTTTGTTATTTCGTGTGTATGCTTTAATTAAATAAAGCAAGTATGTTCGCTACTAACGCTGCGCTTTGGTCCACTCCTTCATACGACGGTCGTGACAACCAAATTATTTTTTAATCTTCAGCATAAGAATGCTACCAAAAATAATTTACTGAAACTGGTTACAAATGACGGAGTCACCCATGATTCACCAAATTATATTTTGAAGGAGGAAACAAAGTACTTTAAGCATATGTTTTTGTTTCAGTCGCCTCCATCTCCTCTAACTGTAGCTAATTGTAGAGATTTTTTTTCTATTGATAATGTAAAATTAACAGCCATACAGAAAGACTCATGTGAAGGTGAAATTACAGAGGAGGAACTTCTGGATGCAATTAAAGACTTTAAGTCCGGGAAAACTCCAGGGTTGGATGACATACCAGATGAGGTATACCAAACCTTTTTTGATATACACAGAGGACCGTTATTAGCATGTTTTAACCACTCCTATGTAAATGGTAGATTATCTGACACTCAAGAAGAAGGTCTGATCTCATTATTACTGAAACAGGATTCAAGTGGAAAATACCCCTTACACGTCAGTGTTGTGATTCAAAAAATTCTAGCAAAATGTATAGCTCATAGAATTAAAAAGGTATAGTCGGACATTATTCATTCTAGTCAGACGGGTTTTTTACATGGAAGATACATTGGAGATAATATAAGGCAAGTACTGGAAACAATAGAACACTATGAAAAATCTGGGAAACCAGGCCTGGTATTCAAAGCAGACTTCGAAAAGGCATTCGATAAAGTTCGACTGGGGTTTATATATAAATGCCTGGAGCATTTCAATTTTGGAGAATCTCTTATAAAATGGGTCAAAATCATGTATAGTAACCCTAGGTGTAAAATAGTAAATAATGGCTATTTCTCAGAAAGTTTTAAACTTTCAAGAGGAGTGACTTTTAGCAAAAATGTTTATTTTCAATTTACAATCTGTAGAAACAATGAGAATAGAAAGGTTCAGAACTTTTGTAAGACATCACAGTACAGTTGAAAAATATATTGCAAATAGAAATCTAATATGGACGGTGTTAAGAGATAGCTGGGTGGTGTTGAATGGAGTTGAAGGATGGGACTAATAACAACTAACAACAACTAATAACAACAAGATAACTAATAATGTAAGCACACTGTGTCCATATTAAGTATATAGGTTATAGGTTGAGAGCTTTTGTGAAAGAGCACAGTTAGAAAGATATGGCATATAGAAGCAAACCGGAAGGACATAATGAAAATGATCGGAGGAAGTTCAGGAGTAAAAACAAACAAAATAGAATTATTGTAAAATTGACTGTGTCCATATAATGTATATAGTATGTATAAGCTGGAAGTAGAGGCCTAAGCGTTGTTGTTCCCTAGTTTACTCCAATTAGGGAAGGGGTTGGAAAGTAATAAAGGGAAATATATTTAAAAAAAGGAAATGTGTATCTATGTATGTGTGTGTGTGTGTATATATATATATATATATATATATATATATATATATATATTTGCGAGAAGAAGAAAAACATATCCCCATAATGGAAGTGATGCAGACAAATACATTGATGGAAGTTACAATCTATCTGCAATATTAAAGCTGATCTACCCCCTAACAAAAAAAACTAAAAAAACGATTGATGGTTGTGAATACTTATGTAAATGAGAGATTTCTGTATGCAAACATTTCTAAAAACATGTTTTCATTTTGAATTCAGGCTGTAACACAACAAGATGTGGAATACGTCAAGGGGTATGAATACTTTCTGAAGACAACGTACGTACGGTTTCCCTCTACCATGACCACAAAACCATTAGAATGGAATGGACAAGACAAGGACTTTTTACAGGGTGGGGTCGCACATTTATTTATTTTTATATAAAAATGGGGTCGCGGGCCAAAAAAAGTTTAGGAACCCCTGCTTGAACTGCTTTAACTCCCATTTATTCTACAGTGATGCTTTAACTCACCGTGACTGATACCACTTCCCATCTACTCCACTAGACTAGCCCTCTGTCAATCCACATCTCTTCTCCTCTCCTTAGTTCTATCCTCTCTCTCTCTATTTTGAGAGAGAGAGAGACCCAACCTTAGTAACATGGCATGTGCACTACATCAAATCATTTTTTTATTGGCCACATGCGCCGAATACAACAGGTGCAGACATTACAGTGAAATGCTTACTTACAGCCCTTAACCAACAATAATCACACACTGATTATTATTAGCATCACTTTCACTCTCTCTCTCTCTCTCTCTCTCTTTATCTCTCTCTGTCTCCTCTCTTCTCTTTCATCTCTTTATTAAAGGACAGTGAGGGGTCTCGAGATGTGATGCCGGCATCCCTGTGCTATCGTCATTCAAATCCTGTTCATGAACTTCTAATGGTGTAGAGCAGAATGATTGAAGGCAAGCCAGCTCTGACAGCACTGAGACACAGCATCAACAATCACTACCAATCAACAATCACTACCAGCACATCTCAGCATTCACAGTTGTGAAAGACTGTGTGTGTGTGTGTGTGGTTAAGACTATGTGGCCATGGGTTGATTGATTGCTTCTGTGGACAGGTGCCTTTTATACAGGTAACAAGGTGAGATTAGGAGCACTCCCTTTAAGAGTGTGCTCCTAATCTCAGCTCGTTACCTGTATAAAAGACACCTGGCAGCCAGAAATCTTTCTGATTGAGAGGGGGTCAAATACTTATTTCCCTCATTAAATTGCAAATCAATTTATAACATTTTTGACATGCGTTTTTCTGGATTTTTTTGTTGTTATTCTGTCTCTCACTGTTCAAATACCTACCATTAAAATTATAGACTGATCATTTCTTTGTCAGTGGGCAAACGTACAAAATCAGCAGGGATTCAAATACTTTTTTCCCTCACTGTATCACCCTTATCATGGCAATAAAACCAGAGCTGAAACCAAACGCCTCAAAAGTGTGCCATAAGTATTGACGTTCAACTCGGTCAAATGCCTCTTCCTGATCAATTGAAATTAGACCAGCATCCAACCCAATAGCCCTAGAGATGTCCAAAAAATCCCAAATCAGAGAAATATTATCCCCTATCTGCCTGCCGGGAACACAGTAGGACTGGTCCGTATGTATGATTTGCCCCATCACCTCCCTCAGCCTGTTGGACAAAGCCTTGAACAGGATCTTATAATCAGTGCACAATAAAGCCACCGGCCTCCAGTTCTTCACCTCCCTAGGGTCACCCTTTTTGGCCAGTAGGGTGAGGACAACCCTTCTGCAGCTTATCGGTAGTAATCCTCCGGTCAAACTATCATTAACTACTGCTAGCCAAGCCTCTCCCAACATAGCCCAAAAATACTTAAAAAAGTCAACGGGAAGCCCATCAATGCCTGGTGCCCTTCCATTTTCCATGCCTTTTAATGCAGTGTATAGCTCCTGCAAAGACAATGGTTGCTCTAGCTCAACCTGAGCTTCTGCAGCCACCTGTGGGAGCCCATCAAGGAACTGCTGTGTCACTGTTTTATCCTCTTTGTTCTCACACTTGTAGAGCTCAGCATAGAACTCTACTGCCCTCTTTCTAATTTCACTAGGGCTAGTGAGCTCCTGTCCAACAGCTGATTTGAGGCAATTAAGAATTATTCTTTGTCCATTCTTTTTCTCTAAACCAAAGAAAGATTTGGATGAGGCCTCCATTTCAGAGATTCCCTGAAACGTACTTCTCACCAATGCCCCCTGTGCTCTGATACCCAGCAGGTCTGCCAATGCAGCTCTTGTCCTCTTGAGGGCCTGAGGATGGCCTCGATCTCCTGTGGTCACAACCAACGTCAGGAGTTCCACTATTTCAGTCTCTAGGGCTTTCATTGATCTGGTGATATCCCTGGTGACATTCCTCGTGTATTGATTACAGAATTGTTGAATCTGGGTTTTCCCTATATCCCGCCACTGTTGAAGGGATACAAAACTGGCCGTTTGAGACCTCCACCTCTCCTATAAAAAAACTACAACATTTCCTGAAGTGAGCATCACTCAATAAAGTTATAGTAAAATGCCATAATGCGCTTTTGGGTTTTACAGCGTTAATGAACACCACCTCTGTTATTAAACAATGATCAGAATATCCCACTGGGGTTATCACATATGGGTGGTCCTCTGTAGCTCAATTGGTAGAGCGTGGCGCTTGTAACGCCAGGGTAGTGGGTTCGATCCCCGGGACCACCCATACGTAAAAATGTATGCACACATGACTTGTCGCTTTGGATAAAAGTGTCTGCTAAATGGCATATATAAAAAAAAAAAAAATTTTTTTGTCATTTAGCAGACGCTCTTATCCAGAGCGACTTACAGTTAGTGAGTGCATACATTATTTAATTTTTCATACTGGCCCCCCGTGGGAAGGAACCCACAACCCTGGCGTTGCAAACTCTATTATGCTCTATTATGCTCTATTAATTATTATTATCACACTTGATTTACAGACCTGAGATTGATGCTCAAAACAATCCAACCTATCTAACCTGGCCATAGAGATGGTGTTCTCTCTCACATGGGTCCAGGTGTACTGTCTCGTGCCTCCATGTTGACTACGCCAAATATCACACAGTTCATGTGTTACAATGAGGCGTTTTAAAAAAGTCCTTGAGGCTATATGAGGTTCTTTGCGATTTCTATCTAAATCACTGACTGTGCAGTTAAAATCCCCAGCAATAAATAAATAATCTTCAGTATTACATTTCTCAATGGTATTTGATAATGTCTCTAAAAAACATACCCTCTCAACTGCCACCACAACTGAACTCTTTCATTTCCTTTAGAATTTACATCACTTGTCACTATTGTGACCACTTTCTTGAGTCTAGCAATTTCAGGGCTTGTCAAACCTCCATCCGGTAATTCTTTACATCAGAAACTTTGCTGATTCAATAAACAACAACAATAAACAATTCCCTTTCAGGAAAAAATATGTTACTTTATAATCCTGCATATATTTCTTCCCTTTTGTCAACTTCAGAAACTGACGTACCTTCTCAATCCCATACCTCCCTTCCACCCCATTTATCTCACTATTTTGTTGTGACGCGTCAGATGACTCACTCTCGCTATACTCCCCAGAAGAAAACTCCACCATCTCCACCATCTCTACAACCTGTTTATCTTCAACTGATTTATCAATCTCTACCTTCCTCTTGGAATTAGACCCTTCATCACCCCTTAAATTCTTCCTCTTACTCCTCGGTACTTTGAAAACAGCTGCTTCCTTTTCCATTATTTCAATCTCCTCTTGACCTCCAATTTCATTTTCCAGCACCACCTCAGCGACCGCAGTCACAATCACACCGGCTGTTTCCCCTCCGTCTTTGTTCTGATCTACCACAATTGCCCCCGTAGCCTCACTGCTTTCCTTTCCTACTTTTCCAACCACATCTGCCCACCTTCTCCCTTCCCCTGAACTCTTAGCATGTTCATCCCTTCGCGGTGGTGCATTAGCTGCACCAGCACTAGAGCTGCTATCGGGCTCTGGGCGCTCGTTCTCGGGACAATAACGTACCAAATGCCCCTCTCTTCCACAGCCAAAGCATTTCATTGATTCAGTAGAGGCATAGAAGACATAATAAAATCCATCAATCTTAAAACTGAATGCTAAATTCAGTTCGTGAGTGTCCTTCTTTAAAATCATATGCACTTGTCTCCTATGAGACACGACATGTTTCAGCAAAGGAGATTTGCATCCAAAAAAGAACCTTCTTTATTGTAGATACAAGTTGACCATGACGAGATAACTCTCGCTCCAACACTTCATCTCTAACAAATGGTGGCACGTTAGAAAGTATAACTTTCTTCGCCGGATTCATAAGCGGGTAGGTTTGCCCACTGACAAAGAAATGATCAGTCTATAATTTGAATGGTAGGTTTATTTGAACAGTTAGAGACAGAATAACAACAAAAAAATCCAGAAAAACGCATGTCAAAAATTGTATAAATTGATTTGCATTTTAATGAGGGAAATAAGTATTTGACCCTCTCTCAATCAGAAAGATTTCTGTCTCCCAGGTGTCTTTTATACAGGTAATGAGCTGGGATTAGGCGCACACTCTTAAAGGGAGGGCTCCTAATCTCAGCTTGTTACCTGTATAAAAGACACCTGTCGACAGAAGCAATCAATCAATCAGATTCCAAACTCTCCACCATGGCCAAGACCAAAGAGCTCTCCAAGGATATCAGGGACAAGATTGTAGCCCATCTCCAAGCAGCTTGGTGAGAAGGTGACAACAGTTGGTGCGATTATTCGCAAATGGAAGAAACACAAAATAACTGTAAATCTCCCTCGGCCTGGGGCTCCATGCAAGATCTCACCTCGTGGAGTTGCAATGATCATGAGAACGTTGAGGAATCAGCCCAGAACTACACGGGAGGATCTTGTCAATGATCTCAAGTCAGCTGGGACCATAGTCACCAAGAAAACAATTGGTAACACACTACGCCGTGAAGGACTGAAATCCTGCAGCACCCGCAAGGTCCCCCTGCTCAAGAAAGCACATATACAGGGCCGTCTGAAGTTTGCCAATGAAGATCTGAATGATTCAGAGGAGAACTGGGTCAAAGTGTTGTGGTCAGATGAGACCAAAATGGAGCTCTTTGGCATCAACTCAACTCGCCGTGTTTGGAGGAGGAGGAATGCTGCCTATGACCCCAAGGACAACAACCCCACCGTCAAACATGGAGGTGGAAACATTATGCTTTGGGGGTGTTTTTCTGCTAAGGGGACAGGACAACTTCACCGCATCAAAGGGACGATGGACGGGGCCATGTACCGTCAAATCTTGGGTGAGAACCTCCTTCCCTCAGCCAGGGCATTGAAAATGGGTCGTGGATGGGTATTCCAGCATGACAATGACCCAAAACACATGGCCAGGGCAACAAAGGAGTGGCTCAAGAAGAAGCACATTAAGGTCCTGGAGTGGCCTAGCCAGTCTCCAGACCTTAATCCCATAGAAAATCTGTGGAGGGAGCTGAAGGTTCGAGTTGCCAAATGTCAGCCTCGAAACCTTAATGACTTGGAGAAGATATGCAAAGAGGAGTGGGACAAAATCCCTCCTGAGATGTGTGCAAACCTGGTGGCCAACTACAAGAAACATCTGACCTCTGTGATTGCCAACAAGGGTTTTGCCACCAAGTACTAAGTCATGTTTTGCAGAGGGGTCAATTACTTATTTCCCTCATTAAAATGCAAATCAATTTATAACATTTTTGACATGCGTTTTTCTGGATTTTTTTTGTTGTTATTCTGTCTCTCACTGTTCAAATAAACCTACCATTAAAATTATCGACTGATCATGTCTTTGTCAGTGGGCAAACTTACAAAATCAGCAGGGGATCAAATACTTATTTCCCTCACTGTATATATATATACACACACCGAAACCCAATAGATTGAAAAAAAATCCATTCGCTCTCACAATCACTCCTGCTTCACGACTCACTCCTAGCATGCACTCCGACGAGAGAGAGAGAGAGAGATTAATAGAGAGTGGGAGGGAGAGAAAGAGATACTGAGAGAGACAGAAAGAGACAGAGAGAGAGACAGAGAGAGGAAGAGAGTAATAGAGAGTGGGAGAGACGGAGAGAGACAGAGAGAGAGACCGAGAGAGGTACAAACAGATATGCACTTTCTCCATTACTGTGATAAATATTCCTCACCAAGAGATTCATTATTCACAGATATTACTACATTCATTCCAAATTTTAATTTATTAAACCCAGGGGAAAAACAAAAAATAGTCATGGGCTAAGGAGCAACGTGTTCCAAAAGAGGTTCCAAAAGAATAAAAACATTTATTCACTCTCTCTTCCTCTCTCTCTCTTCCTCTCTCTCTCTCTCTCTCTCTCTCTCTCTCTCTCTCTCTCTCTCTCTCTCTCTCTCTCTCTCTCTCTTCCTCTCTATATCTTCCTTTCTCTTTAGGTCTCTCTCTCGCTCCTTCTCCACTTTGTTCCTCTTTTTCAATCTCTTTGCTCTCTGTCTGTCCATCTGGGAGAGAGTGAGGGAAAGGAGGTTAGCGTTGTGTTGTCGCTAGGCTAATCGATAGCGCAGAACGTTCTCTGCCTCGCCGTTGCCATGCTTGTTTCCTTGGCAACAGTTTTTCAAATCCATTCTCTGTCTCGGTCTCTCTCCATTTTTCTTTCTTTCTTTCTTTCTTTCTTTCTCTTTTCTCTCGCTCTCTTCCTTGCGGTCTCTTTCTCCATATATCTCCATCTCTCTCTTCGGTATGATGCAACGCCACCACGTGTAGTGTCAGAAGTTACAGTAGACACTAGGTTAGAGGGTTTAGTGTGTAGTGTGAGGATGTGAGACAGATATGAACAGGCTCCTGTTAATGTAGTGTGAAAATAAAGGATCGCTGGCTTCCAGACTGAGAAGATGTGTCCTTGCCTCTGTCCTTGTTCACTCCTTCCCCTTGAAAGGGATCATCCCTGTAATGTAACCTAAGGGGAAGTGAGGAGTGTGAAATGGATGTAGTTGAAGGTTGAATGTCTCATGGATTTGAGTGGAGCTGCATGCAGCTGCATGCATTTATATAAACAATGGTGTACAATTCTATCCATCACTGCAGCTAGCAATAAATGCTATGCTTCTACTTTCCTATCAATGTATTCACAGACATGTTCAACCTTCTATAGTTTCTTTTTCACACTTTCCAGCTTAACCTGCATAATAATAATAATAATAATAATAATAATAATAATAATAATAATCTCACGTTATGCAGACAAAAACTACTGTACTTTATGCTAACCTCTCTCTCTCTCTCTCTCCGCCCCTCTCTCTCCCTCTCTCTCTATCTCTCGCTCTCTCTCTCCCTCTCCCCCTCTCTCTCTCCCTCACTCTCTCTCTCCCCCCCTCTCTCTCTCCCCCCTCTCTCCCCCTCTCTCTCCCCTCTCTCTCTCTCCCCCTCACCCTCCCTCTCTCTCCCCCTCACCTCCCTCTCTCCCCCTCTCTCTCTCTCCCCCTCCCTCTCTCTCTCCCCCTCTCTCTCCTCTCCCCCCCTCCCTCTCCCTCTCTCTCTCTCTCCCCCTCCCCCTCTCTCTCCCCTCCCCCTCTCTCTCTCCCCCCCCCTCCTCTCTCCTCCCCTCCCTCTCTCTCTCCCCCTCCCTCTCTCTCTCCCTCTCTCCCTCTCTCTCTCTCTGTCTCTCTCTCTCTCCCTCTCTCTCTCTCTCTCTCCTCTCCTCTCTCTCTCTCCCTCTCTCTCCCTCTCTCTCTCTCTCCCTCTCTCTCTCTCGCTCTCTCTCTCTCTCTCTCTCTCTCTCGCTCTCTCTCTGCTCTCTCTAGGTGGTGGAAGCTGATGCTGTAGTGTGGGTGTTGAGCTGAGAGGCCCTGGTTGATGCAGTGAAGAGCTCTATCAGGACAAACGAGAAGCGAAGGTAAGAACGAGAGAGGAAAGGAAGGAGGGGGAATGAAAGGGACTACCACAGCTGAGAACAAGATACCATGTAGACCTAGCATATGGGCAGAAAGAGGGAGGGAGGGAGAGAGTGCGAGCAGTGGCAGCTTCCTGTACTGTACAGTAACTACTGAATGGTTAAATTCACAGACCAATGCTTCCCACACTATGCTTAGATACAGAGACGGAACACAGACCAATGCTTCCCACACTATGCTTAGATACAGAGACGGAACACAGACCAATGCTTCCCACACTATGCTTAGATACAGAGACGGAACACAGACCAATGCTTCCCACACTATGCTTAGATACAGAGACGGAACACAGACCAATGCTTCCCACACTATGCTTAGATACAGAGACGGAACACAGACCAATGCTTCCCACACTATGCTTAGATACAGAGACGGAACACAGACCAATGCTTCCCACACTATGCTTAGATACAGAGACGGAACACAGACCAATGCTTCCCACACTATGCTTAGATACAGAGACGGAACACAGACCAATGCTTCCCACACTATGCTTAGATACAGAGACGGAACACAGACCAATGCTTCCCACACTATGCTTAGATACAGAGACGGAACACAGACCAATGCTTCCCACACTATGCTTAGATACAGAGACGGAACACAGACCAATGCCTTCCCACACTATGCTTAGATACAGAGACGGAACACAGACCAATGCTTCCCACACTATGCTTAGATACAGAGACGGAACACAGACCAATGCTTCCCACACTATGCTTAGATACAGAGACGGAACACAGACCAATGCTTCCCACACTATGCTTAGATACAGAGACGGAACACAGACCAATGCTTCCCACACTATGCTTAGATACAGAGACGGAACACAGACCAGTGCTTCCCACACTATGCTTAGATACAGAGACGGAACACAGACCAATGCTTCCCACACTATGCTTAGATACAGAGACGGAACACAGACCAATGCTTCCCACACTATGCTTAGATACAGAGACGGAACACAGACCAATGCTTCCCACACTATGCTTAGATACAGAGACGGAACACAGACCAGTGCTTCCCACACTATGCTTAGATACAGAGACGGAACACAGACCAATGCTTCCCACACTATGCTTAGATACAGAGACGGAACACAGACCAA
Organism: Coregonus clupeaformis; assembly: GCF_020615455.1. NCBI lineage: Eukaryota > Metazoa > Chordata > Actinopteri > Salmoniformes > Salmonidae > Coregonus > Coregonus clupeaformis. The sequence continues at coordinate 60,867,545 of NC_059208.1, read as the reverse complement.
TGTTTCCCACACTATGCTTAGATACAGAGACGGAACACAGACCAATGCTTCCCACACTATGCTTAGATACAGAGACGGAACACAGACCAATGCTTCCCACACTATGCTTAGATACAGAGACGGAACACAGACCAATGCTTCCCACACTATGCTTAGATACAGAGACGGAACACAGACCAATGCTTCCCACACTATGCTTAGATACAGAGACGGAACACAGACCAATGCTTCCCACACTATGCTTAGATACAGAGACGGAACACAGACCAATGCTTCCCACACTATGCTTAGATACAGAGACGGAACACAGACCAATGCTTCCCACACTATGCTTAGATACAGAGACGGAACACAGACCAATGCTTCCCACACTATGCTTAGATACAGAGACGGAACACAGACCAATGCTTCCCACACTATGCTTAGATACAGAGACGGAACACAGACCAATGCTTCCCACACTATGCTTAGATACAGAGACGGAACACAGACCAATGCTTCCCACACTATGCTTAGATACAGAGACGGAACACAGACCAGTGCTTCCCACACTATGCTTAGATACAGAGACGGAACACAGACCAGTGCTTCCCACACTATGCTTAGATACAGAGACGGAACACAGACCAGTGCTTCCCACACTATGCTTAGATACAGAGACGGAACACAGACCAATGCTTCCCACACTATGCTTAGATACAGAGACGGAACACAGACCAGTGCTTCCCACACTATGCTTAGATACAGAGACGGAACACAGACCAGTGCTTCCCACACTATGCTTAGATACAGAGACGGAACACAGACCAGTGCTTCCCACACTATGCTTAGATACAGAGACGGAACACAGACCAATGCTTCCCACACTATGCTTAGATACAGAGACGGAACACAGACCAATGCTTCCCACACTATGCTTAGATACAGAGACGGAACACAGACCAATGCTTCCCACACTATGCTTAGATACAGAGACGGAACACAGACCAATGCTTCCCACACTATGCTTAGATACAGAGACGGAACACAGACCAATGCTTCCCACACTATGCTTAGATACAGAGACGGAACACAGACCAATGCTTCCCACACTATGCTTAGATACAGAGACGGAACACAGACCAATGCTTCCCACACTATGCTTAGATACAGAGACGGAACACAGACCAATGCTTCCCACACTATGCTTAGATACAGAGACGGAACACAGACCAGTGCAGAAGACCACACTACCTGCAAAACAGCAGCCAATATTTATACTCTCTAAAAACAAGCAGTTGTATCATCACAGTCATTTTAGCTGCTCAAATGCAGGAGTTAAGACTTGAGAGAGGCGTGCAGGGCGTGCGTAGAAGAGAAGCACTTTGCTCTAGTTTTACGCTGGCCGACTGACTCTCAGAGGGGGGGGGGGGGTGTGTGTTCTAGACTTAATACATGTGTGCATAATTGAGTGAGTGCATATATATGCAAGAAGAGTGTTACATGTGTACTACACCATCGAGATGAATGGTATGTCTCCATGGCACCCTGAAGAGGATAAATACAACAATTCAACAATACCACCTGCCCCCTGCATAGCACAGAACAGCAGCCAACATAGGGGGGGGGGGGTGTCCCAAATAGCACACTATTCCCTTTATAGTGCACTACTTTTGAACATAGCTCTATGGGACACCCTATGGGCCCTTGGTATAAAGTAGTGCACTATAAAGGGAATAGGGTGCTATTTGGGATGCACACAGAGAGACAGTTCTGTTTATAGTGGAAAAGAGAAGTGAGGAGAATGTTAGAGGAACCCACTGTAACATCATCTGACTGACTTAGAGAGGCACTGTACACAGCTGATAAGGTGTAAGGTGTAGAGCTTAGCTAGGAGCTACAGAAGGGTTCTCAGCAGCAGAGTCTCTAAGCGAGAGACGGCCACTGGGACAGACTGACTGGGATTAACCAATTTACTAGGATATGGAATAACAGATCACGGAAGAGAAGAGGAAGGAAGGAAGAGAGGAGAGGAAAGACGGAGGTGAAGATAGCAACATTTGACTGGTGTGGAAGGAAGAGGAAAGGGAACGTAGTGAGGTAGCATGTCCCCCTACATGCTGATAGTGAGTTTGCCTTGGTCAAAAGTACTGCACTATATAGGGAATGAGGTGCCATTTGGGATGCAAGCATTGTCTTTGGGATCACCTTGGCAACACAGGAATTATGAATTCATACACAGCATATTTTATTGATAAGGAGCAGCAAGAGGGAGAAAGAGAGAAAGAAAGGGAGTGAGAGAGAGAGAGAGGCCATCACTACATAGAGAGAGAGGCCATCACTACATAGAGAGAGAGAGAGAGAGAGAGAGAGAGAGAGAGGGAGGGAGAGAATGAGAGAGAGAGGCCATCACTACATAGAGAGAGAGAGAGAGAGAGAGAGAAGCCATCACTACATAGAGAGAGAGAGAGAGAGAGAGAGAGAGAGAGGACTAGAGAGAGAGAGAGAGAGAGCCACACATAGAGAGAGAGAAATAGAGGCCATCACTACATAGAGAGAGAGAGAGAGAGAGAGGCCATCACTACATAGAGAGAGAGAGGCCATCACTACATAGAGAGAGAGAGAGAGAGAGAGGCCATCACTACATAGAGAGAGAGAGAGCCATCACTACATAGAGAGAGAGAGAGAGAGAGGCCATCACTACATAGAGAGAGAGAGAGAGAGAGAGAGAGAGAGAGGCCATCACTACATAGAGAGAGAGAGGCCATCACTATATAGAAAGAGAAATAGAGAGAGAGAGAGAGAGAGAGAGAGAGAGAGAGAGAGCGAGAGAGAGAGACACCATCACTACATATATATATATATAGAAAGAGTGAGAGAGAGGCCATCACTACATAGAGAGACAGAGAAATAGAGTGAGATAGAGGCCATCACTACATAGAGAGAGAGACCATCACTACATATATATATATATATATATATAGAAAGAGTGATATATAGAGGCCATCACTACATAGAGAGAGAGAGAGAGAGAGGCCATCACTATATAGAGAGACAAAGAGAGAGAGAGAAATAGAGTGAGAGAGAGAGAGGCCATCACTACATAGAGAGAGAGAGGCCATCACTATATAGAGAGAGATAGAGAGAAAGAGAGAGAGAGTAGAGGGAGAGTAAGAGAGAGAGAGAGAGACAGAGAGAGAGAGAGAGAGGCCATCACTACATAGAGAGAGAGAGAGAGCGAGAAAGAGAGAGAGAGTAGAGGGAGAGTAGAGAGAGAGAGAAAGAGAGAGAGAACGAGTGAGAGAGGCAATCACTACATAGAGAGAGAGAGAGAGAGAGAGAGAGAGAGAGAGAGAGAGAGAGAGAGAGAGAGAGAGAGAGAGAGAGAGACACATAGAGAGAGAGAGAGAGAGAGAGAGAGAGGAGAGAGCCATCACTACATAGAGAGAGAGAGGCCATCACTACATAGAGAGAGAGAGAGAGAGAGGCCATCACTACATAGAGAGAGAGAGAAATCGAGGCCATCACTACATAGAGAGAGAGAGAGAGAGAGGCCATCACTACATAGAGAGAGAGAGAGGCCATCACTACATAGAGAGAGAGTGAGAGAGAGGCCATCACTACATAGAGAGACAGAGAGAGAGAGGCCATCACTACATAGAGAGAGAGAGAGAGACAGATAAATAGAGTGAGATAGAGGCCATAGAGAGAGAGAGAGGCCATCACTACATAGAGAGAGAGAGAGAGGCCATCACTACATAGAGAGAGAGTGAGAGAGAGGCCATCACTACATAGAGAGAGAGAGAGAGGCCATCACTATATAGAAAGAGAAATAAGAGAGAGAGAGAGAGAGAGAGAGAGAGAGCGAGAGAGAGAGACACCATCACTACATATATATATATATAGAAAGAGTGAGAGAGAGGCCATCACTACATAGAGAGACAGAGAAATAGAGTGAGATAGAGGCCATCACTACATAGAGAGAGAGACCATCACTACATATATATATATATATATATATATATAGAAAGAGTGATATATAGAGGCCATCACTACATAGAGAGAGAGAGAGAGAGAGGCCATCACTATATAGAGAGACAAAGAGAGAGAGAGAAATAGAGTGAGAGAGAGAGGCCATCACTACATAGAGAGAGAGAGGCCATCACTATATAGAGAGATAGAGAGAGAGAGAGAGAGAGTAGAGGGAGAGTAAGAGAGAGAGAGAGAGAGAGAGAGAGAGAGAGAGGCCATCACTACATAGAGAGAGAGAGAGAGCGAGAAAGAGAGAGAGAGTAGAGGGAGAGTAGAGAGAGAGAGAAAGAGAGAGAGAACGAGTGAGAGAGGCAATCACTACATAGAGAGAGAGAGAGAGAGAGAGAGAGAGAGGGCATCGCAACATAGAGAGAGAGAGAGGCCATCACTACATAGAGAGAGAGAGAGATAAATAGAGTGAGAGAGAGGCCATCACTACATAGAGAGAGAGAGAGAGAGCGAGAGACAGAGAGAGTCTGGTGTTCATTATTGTAATGATTTGATGACTCAGCATTCTCTATCTCTCTCTCAAGTCCTGTTTTTTTCAACACTCATCTGTAGAACATTTACACCAGTGTAACGCTGTCCTTTCTCACTCCACCCCACCCACATCTGTCTCTCTCTCTCTCTCGTTCACCCTCTCTCTCTGTGCTGCATTGCAACACCCATTCTGCAGTGTAGCAGCTAAAAAGAGGAGGCCTCTGCAGGACGGTGCCATCTCATAAACTAATATAAATGTCTCTCCCAGAGAAATGGAAGTCGAAGTCGGAAGTTTACATACTTAGGTTGGAGTCATTAAAATTCGTTTTTCAACCACTCCACAAATGTCTTGTTAACAAACTATAGTTTTGGCAAGTCGGTTAGGACATCTACTTTGTGCATGACACAAGTAATTTTTCTAACAATTGTTTACAGACAGATTATTTCACAATTCCAGTGGGTCAGAAAGTTTACATACACTAAGTTGACTGTGCCTTTAAACAGCTTGGAAAATTTCAGAAAATGATGTCATGGCTTTAGAAGCTTCTGATAGGCTAATTGACAACATTTGAGTCAATTGGAGGTGTAAATGTAGATGTATTTCAAGGCCTACCTTCAAACTCAGTGCCTCTTTGCTTGACATCATGGGAAAATCCAAAGAAATCAGCCAAGACCTCAGATAACAAATTGTAGACCTCCACAAGTCTGGTTCATCCTTGGGAGCAATTTCCAAATGCCTGAAGGTACCACGTTCATCTGTACAAACAATAGTACGCAAGTATAAACACCATGGGACCACGCAGCCGTCATACCTCTCAGGAAGGAGACGCGTTCTGTCTCCTAGAGATGAACGTACTTTGGTGCGAAAAGTGCAAATCAATCCCAGAACAACAGCAAAGGACCTTGTGAAGGTGCTGGAGGAAACAGGTACAAAAGTATCTATATCCACAGTAAAACGAGTCCTATATCGACATAACCTGAAAGTCCTCTCAGCAAGGAAGAAGCCACTTCTCCAAAACCACCATAAAAAAGCCAGACTACGGTTTGCAACTGCACATGGGGACAAAGATCGTACTTTTTGGAGAAATGTCCTCTGGTCTGATGAAACAAAAATAGAACTGTTTGGCCATAATGACCATTGTTATGTTTGGAGGAAAAAGGGGATGGCTTGCAAGCCGAAGAACACCATCCCAACCGTGAAGCACGGGGGTGGCAGCATCATGCTGTGGGGGTGCTTTGCTGCAGGAGGGTCTGATGCACTTCACAAAATAGATGGCATCATGAGGAAGGAAAATTACATGGATATATTGAAGCAACATCTCAAGACATCAGTCAGGAAGTTAAAGCTTGGTCGCAAATGGGTCTTCCAAAATGGACAATTAATTTGATATTTTACCTTTATTTAACTAGGCAAGTTAGTTAAGAACAAATTCTTATTTACAATGACGGCCTACACCGGCCAAACCCGGACGACGCTGGGCCAATAGTGCACCGCCCTATGGGACTCCCAATCACGGCCGGTTGTGATACAGCCTGGAATCGAACCGGGGTCTGTAGTGACGCCTCAAGCACTGAGATGCAGTGCCTTAGACCGCGGCGCCACTCGGGAGCCCAAGCATACTTCTAAAGTTGTGGCAAAATGGCTTAAGGACAACAAAGTCAAGGTATTGGAGTGGCCTAAGGTGTATGTAGACTTCTGACCGTATATCTTAAGTTCCAAATTGCTCTTAGATCTAGAATCAGATTACCCTAGCTCCAATCCGTTGGTAGGATGAACGCATATGAGCCTGTATCAGTGATTATGGGGCAACTTTATGCTAATGTTCTATACTACTTAGTGTCCCTTTAAAATCGACTTAATATTATACTAAACTGAAAGCTGTCTGTACTGATGATGATGCTATAGTCCACATCTGCCTTCCCTCCCATGTCACCCCGCTCTTCTCTGGTCTCTTGGCCCTCCCGCCCCTATGGGAGGTCAGCTCCCGCTCAGCCCAGTCCAAGCTCTTCTCTGGTCTCTTGGCCCTCCCGCCCCTATGGGAGGTCAGCTCCCGCTCAGCCCAGTCCAAGCTCTTCTCTGGTCTCTTGGCCCTCCCGCCCCTATGGGAGGTCAGCTCCCGCTCAGCCCAGTCCAAGCTCTTCTCTGGTCTCTGGCCCTCCCGCCCCTATGGGAGTCAGCTCCCGCTCAGCCCAGTCCAAGCTCTTCTCTGGTCTCTTGGCCCTCCCGCCCCTATGGGAGGTCAGCTCCCGCTCAGCCCAGTCCAAGCTCTTCTCTGGTCTCTTGGCCCTCCCGCCCCTATGGGAGGGCAGCTCCCGCTCAGCCCAGTCCCAGCTCTTCTCTGTTCTGCCACTTCAATAGTGTAACCAGCTTCCACCTAAAGCTAGGACAGAAGAGTCCCTGCCCATCTTCCCAAAACATCTGAAACCCTACCTCTTCAAAGAGTATCTTAAATAATCCCACAGCACCCCCTCGCCACCTGCCTGATAGCTACTTTACTGAGGAAAATTGTACTTACTATGAATATGATATGTGGTTGTCCCACCTAGCTTTCTTAAGATGAATGCACTAACTGTAAGTCGCTCTGGATAAGAGCGTCCACCAAATTACTAAAATGTCAGATGTAAATGTAATTCATCCCCTCCCACCCTCTTCGTATCCCCTATTTGAAACTGAATAGCTCTTTGAAACTAAAGATCACTGTCACGGTCTGGCTTAAAATTGTGGCACTGACTGCAACAAGAGATCGCTTGCTCGCTTGATTCCATGTAATGTTTTGAAAAGAGACCGTTTGGCTGGTTGTGAAATGTACCACCTGTGTCTCACAGTCGACCTCTGTTGTTTTCAGGCGGCTTGTTGAATACACACAACACATCCTTTTAGAGCAGAGAGCAGGAGACGCAAGAAGCTCTCCGAAAGTCTTGTACATGGACAGAATAAAGAGAGGGTCTCTATAAGACGAGAACTGACAAGCTGTCAACACACAGTAGATATACTGTTAGACCTACTCTCAACACACAGTGATCTGAGAGCGGTTAGCTATATTTCGTGGGTGCCTTTTGAAAACTGTCCCAACACATGCACGTACTGTAGCATTTATATAAACAATGCACTGATTGATTGATTGATTGATTAATAGAGTTTCATTTTAACAGGGGATAAAGACAGTGGAACAACTAGTGGGGATGATGGGTCAGGAAAGGTGATTGGATTAGAGGAAGGTTAGCTTAGAATAATAAGGTCGCTACAACAATATAACATAGAAAAGTATTTCTCTGTACTGCGTGTGTCTGTACCTCTCTCCAGTCCAGGTTGGGGTTAGTTCTACTGTTTGTATATCTCTGTCCAGTCCAGGTTAGGGTTAGTTCTACTGTGTGTCTACCTCTGTCCAGTCCAGGTTAGGGTTAGTTCTACTGTTTGTCTACCTCTGTCCAGTCCAGGTTAGGGTTAGTTCTACTGTGTGTCTACCTCTGTCCAGTCCAGGTTAGGGTTAGTTCTACTGTGTGTCTACCTCTCTCCAGTCCAGGTTAGGGTTAGTTCTACTGTTTGTCTACCTCTGTCCAGTCCAGGTTAGGGTTAGTTCTACTGTTAGTCTACCTCTGTCCAGTCCAGGTTAGGGTTAGTTCTACTGTTTGTCTACCTCTGTCCAGTCCAGGTTAGGGTTAGTTCTACTGTGTGTCTACCTCTGTCCAGTCCAGGTTAGGGTTAGTTCTACTGTGTGTCTACCTCTGTCCAGTCCAGGTTAGGGTTAGTTCTACTGTTTGTCTACCTCTGTCCAGTCCAGGTTGGGGTTAGTTCTACTGTTTGTCTATCTCTGTCCCGTCTAGGTTGCAGCCATGGGGAACCTCATTAAGGTCCTTGGCAAGGATTTAGAAAACTGTCCACATTTTTTCCTGGACTTCGAAAGTAAGTGAGCGCTGGTAATGTGTATGTGTGTGTGTTTTGACGTGTGTATCAGTGTGTGATGCAGGGTGGAGGTCAGAGGTGGAGGATGGGGTTAGGGTGGAGAGGGATGTGGGTTGATGTGCTCATGGTGTTTTTGGGAGTGTCGTTGTGTTTTGTGTGGTGTGTGTCATGTTCAGAAACTCTCCCCTCACTCATTCTAGGAGCTCCTGAACTGAACCAATTAGTCCTCATAAGCCCCATGACTATGATCCCTGGAAATATTTACATATTTAACCAGCTGAAGCACTTTTTTTTTTTGTTGCTAATCTTTAATTTAAATTGACATCACAATAAACAGAGGATAGTGATGATAGTTCAGACGTACCCAGCAGTCCTCCAGTACTGGGAAGCTGGACAGACGTACCCAGCAGTCCTCCAGTACTGGGAAGCTGGACAGACGTACCCAGCAGTCCTCCAGTACTGGGAAGCTGGACAGACGTACCCAGCAGTCCTCCAGTACTGGGAAGCTGGACAGACGTACCCAGCAGTCCTCCAGTACTGGGAAGCTGGACAGACGTACCCAGCAGTCCTCCAGTACTGGGAAGCTGGACAGACGTACCCAGCAGTCCTCCAGTACTGGGAAGCTGGACAGACGTACCCAGCAGTCCTCCAGTACTGGGAAGCTGGACAACAGAGAGCTAGAAGAAAACAAAAAAAAGAGAGTGAGACAGGAGAGAGGGATCTGTCTGTCCTTGTTGCCATGCCAACGCCACCCACAACCACAACATACCTGGACGGACTATGCCACCATCACACCCGACCAACCCACCCACTCCTACCCCACACAACACACACAACACACACACGTCCCTCACACCTCCCCCTCATCACCCACACACTCCTCTTCTTCCCTCTCTCTGTTCCAGGAGATTCATGGGTAACCTCCTGAAAGTGCTGGCTTGCTCCGAACTTGAGCATGGCCCAATAGTTTTCCTTGACTTTGAACGTGAGACCATCCGCTTGTTTTCTTTTTTTTGACTTCTTCTCTCTGTCTTTCTTTTTTCTGTTGTCTTACGTTTGGTTCTTCCTTTTCATTCTGTCCATGTGTTGTTTGTCATATAACTGAAGCCTCCCTCCTCCTGTCCTCCTCCATGTGTCTCTCCTCACCTCTCACCTTTCCCTCCATGTGTCTCTCCTCACCTCTCACCTTTTCCTCCATGTTTCTCCTCACCTCTCACCTTTTCCTCCATGTCTCTCCACACCTCTCACCTTTTCCTCCATGTGTCTCTCCTCACCTCTCACCTTTTCCTCCATGTTTCTCTCCTCACCTCTCACCTTTCCCTCCATGTGTCTCTCCTCACCTCTCACCTTTTCCTCCATGTGTCTCTCCTCACCTCTCACCTTTTCCTCCATGTGTCTCCTCACCTCTCACCTTTTTCTCCATGTGTCTCTCCTCACCTCTCACCTTTTCCTCCATGTGTCTCTCCTCACCTCTCACCTTTTCCTCCATGTTTCTCCTCACCTCTCACCTTTTCCTCCATGTTTCTCTCCTCACCTCTCACCTTTTCCTCCATGTGTCTCTCCTCACCTCTCACCTTTTCCTCCATGTGTCTCTCCTCACCTCTCACCTTTTCCTCCATGTGTCTCTCCTCACCTCTCACCTTTTCCTCCATGTGTCTCTCCTCACCTCTCACCTTTTCCTCCATGTGTCTCTCCTCACCTCTCACCTTTCCCTCCATGTCTCTCCTCACCTCTCACCTTTCCCTCCATGTCTCTCCTCACCTCTCACCTTTCCCTCCATGTCTCTCCTCACCTCTCACCTTTTCCTCCATGTCTCTCCTGACCTCTCACCTTTCCCTCCATGTTCCTTTTTTTCAGCTCATCAGGCTGGTCTTCATATGTAATAACTCATCTGGAGTTATGTTTGAAGATTAATATAAGCAATAAGCCAGAATATGGCCATTATTATTTGGATTATTAAAATTGTATTTTCAGATTGGAATCAGGCCCTATTTAGTAAGCAATTTGGCAAGAGTCTTCAGAATGCCATACCTCTTGCTTTTCTCTTGTTGCTTTGAGATGAAGATGTCTTACAGCCAAAGACCATCTATATCTAGCCACCGCTCTCTTCTTACCTCTATGCAATACTGTCGGATGAGTGTGTGAGAGTGTGTGCATGTGTTTATGTTTACAATCTGGTGGGTGTGTGTGCCAGAGGAGGCTGGTGGGAGGAGCAATAGGAGGAAGGTCTCATTGTAATGGCTGGAATGGAATCAATGGAATGGAGTCAAACATGTGGTTTCCATGTGTTTGACTCCGTTCCATGAATTCCATTCCAGCCATCACAATGAGCCTGTCCTACTATGACTCCTCCCAGCAGCCTCCTCTGGCGTGTGTGTGCGTGTTTGTGTGTGAATGGGGGCACCAAGGGTCGTTTACAAGATGGCCACCTCGATCCTCGCCTTCCCTCTTTCCACTCTGACCTTGACCTCTAACCTTTAACTTATCTTTGCCTTTTTTCCTCCTGCCTTCTCCAAAGTTCCCCCTATTTAACAGAATGGTTCCTTCCGCTGGAAGATTCTGTTATAGATCCTATGGAAGAGGGAGAGCCCACTGCTAGGGAGAAAGGGGTGTTTGTACTAAAGCAGAGTAAACCCCCTCTCTACATCAGCACTATGCTCTCCTGCTCCAGTGAGAGGCAGAAGTCACCTCTGTCACACAGATGAAAGCTTGAGTTAACAATAATCCAGACCAAAACAAAGACCAAACCTGAATATCTACTCCATAACCTAAAACTGCAATAATTTAGAACCAAACAAAGCATAACTAATCTAAACAGACATTCAATTCCATTATTAACTAAGCAACAAATATGAAGGTTATGGGTTTTTTCCTCATCAATTATCAAACTCCACAACCTAAACCATTCAACTCCTAGACAACATAATAATAATATAATATGCCATTTAGCAGACGCTTTTATCCAAAGCGACTTACAGTCATGCGTGCATACATTTTTGTGGGTGTCCGGTCGAACCCACTCCTTGGCGGCCGTGCCATGACCAGGGATATGAGTCAACTCCATTACAAACCAAACATAGACCAGGGATATGAGTCAACTCCATTATAAACCAAACATAGACCAGGGATATGGGTCAACTCCATTACAAACCAAACATAGACCAGGGATATGGGTCAACTCCATTACAAACCAAACATAGACCAGGGATATGGGTCAACTCCATTATAAACCAAACATAGACCAGGGATATGAGTCAACTCCATTACAAACCAAACATAGACCAGGGATATGAGTCAACTCCATTACAAACCAAACATAGACCAGGGATATGGGTCAACTCCATTACAAACCAAACATAGACCAGGGATATGAGTCAACTCCATTACAAACCAAACATAGACCAGGGATATGAGTCAACTCCATTACAAACCAAACATAGACCAGGGATATGAGTCAACTCCATTACAAACCAAACATAGACCAGGGATATGGGTCAACTCCATTACAAACCAAACATAGACCAGGGATATGAGTCAACTCCATTACAAACCAAACATAGACCAGGGATATGAGTCAACTCCATTACAAACCAAACATAGACCAGGGATATGGGTCAACTCCATTACAAACCAAACATAGACCAGGGATATGGGTCAACTCCATTATAAACCAAACATAGACCAGGGATATGAGTCAACTCCATTACAAACCAAACATAGACCAGGGATATGGGTCAACTCCATTACAAACCAAACATAGACCAGGGATATGGGTCAACTCCATTACAAACCAAACATAGACCAGGGATATGGGTCAACTCCATTACAAACCAAACATAGACCAGGGATATGGGTCAACTCCTAAAGATAGGGCTGACACTCCTAAAGATGGGGCTGACACTCCTAAAGATGGGGCTGACACTCCTAAAGATAGGGCTGACACTCCTAAAGATAGGGCTGACACTCCTAACGATGGGGCTGACACTCCTAAAGATAAGGCTGACACTCCTAAAGATAGGGCTGACACTCCTAAAGATAAGGCTGACACTCCTAAAGATAGGGCTGACACTCCTAAAGATAGGGCTGACAATCCTAAAGATAGGGCTGACACTCCTAAAGATAGGGCTGACACTCCTAAAGATAGGGCTGACACTCCTAAAGATAAGGCTGACACTCCTAAAGATAGGGCTGACACTCCTAAAGATAGGGCTGACACTCCTAAAGATAGGGCTGACACTCCTAAAGATAGGGCTGACACTCCTAAAGATAGGGCTGACACTCCTAAAGATAAGGCTGACACTCCTAAAACCCACTGGCAAAAACAATGATGTATGTTTATTCATTGACATCATATCACAACAACCAAAGCTTTAGGTCCTGCTTCCATAACTACATTATGTGACAGAGCTGATTATCTAGCCTTTCTGATTGTACTGTGACCAACTAGTTAATTAAACTCGAAGGGCCAGATCCTTGACCTGAGATGTCTACATGTAACTTAAACGTCTGCTGACATCCATGCAGAATTCAATGACAATCCATGTTTTACACTTTTACACAAAGTCTTTACAGTAAATCCATACATAGAAGGAGAAGTGACACAAAAGCACGAACCAATGTGGAACAGGACTGACTATTCAACTGTAATAGTAGAGTTGGAGTTACTGTACAGACACATATCTCATGTCAGGACCTGGCCCCCTGCAGTGTATAATGACTGTACAGATGTATATTTATTTTGTAAAGATCTTGTCCTAATTCTCTTTTAATCCTCATCCTCCCTCGGTCACTAAACACCCTTCCCTTTACTCCCCCCCCAACCCCCCACCCTATAACCCAAACCCTAATTCACCCCCACCCCCCACCCAACCCTATCCCTACTCTCCTTTCCAAAACTCAACTTCCCATAATGCTCTGCTCTACTCTCAACCCCAACCCCACCCTCTAAAAACTCCATGTCCCATCATGCACCTCTCCCTCCTCCAGATGCCCAGCCTACAGAGGCAGAGACGGCGGTGTGGAACCAGGTCAGTGCTGTGCTGGAGGAGGCCCACTGCATCCTGGCCGAACTACAGTCTTACAACGGGGCGGGACAGGAGATACGAGAGGTGAGGGGAGGGTGTGTGTGTGTGGAGGGGGGAGGAGACATAAATGGAATATGAATACATTAATATGTTAATGACATTAAGTGCTGTAACAAATAAGCCAATCGGTAGCCTGCTATTCTGCTACACACAAAGGATCATTTATCGCCAAAATACAAATATTTTAGTTCGTCCAGTATTAGTGTTATTCTTGTCTTGTTCACCAGCTGTGTGCATCTCTCAAGTAGGAGAGAACCTACAAGCCACACGGGTATTGCCACAAACGTTATACCAACGGTTCATCAAACAAGTTCTACTGTTCAAACGTTGGTCTTAGTGTGTGGTGGTGGTGGTGGCTGGTGGTGTCGAGTCAAGTTAAAAGGTTTGCTCAGCTGTGTCACACACAAACACAAAGCTGTGATCTCTCTCTCTCTCGCTCACATCACAGACGTCAAAGCAGCCGGGCAGTCAGCCAGTGGCCAGGCATCAAACGCAGAACGCACAACAGTCATTACAACGCTATTATCAACACTAGACTGGGAACCAGTGGCTTTAATTCCCACTCCTGTATCAACGATCACTGGGAAGAGAATAGCATGGCTGTTGGGCTTTGATCACTCTGTAGTGCAATAGTATTGAGTATAGTATAGTATAGTACAGTGTGGTATAGTTATAGTGTAGTGAGGTATAGTGTAGTATAGTTATAGTATAGTGTAGTGTAGTGTATATAGGATAATGGACTGTAGTATAGTATAGTAATATTATAATAATAGTATAATAATAGTATAGTATAGTATGGTAGTAGCTTCCTGCTGCCGTTTACTTTCCATCCAAAGACAGACAGCGTATATCTTGAAGTAATCACTAATCTATCACGATTCCATGACACAGATAGCTCTCACTAATCCAGTACTGTCAGATCAGTGATTACTTGAGGAAGGAAGGAAGGAATGTTAGTTACCAATACTCTCTTTTCCAGATGAACATTCTATACTTCCCTAAGTTGTGGATTGTGTTTGCTAAGTATCCAGAGTCCCAACAACTATTCTATACTTCTGCTCTTTCTCTCTCTTCCCCCATCTTCCTCTCCTCCTCCTCCTTCTCCACCCCTTCCTCTTCTCCTCCTCCTCCTCTTCCTCTTCTCCTCCTCCTCCTCCTCTTCTCCTCCTCCCTCTCTTCCTCTTCTACTCTTTTTCCTTCTCCACCTCGCCCTCTCATCCAGGCCATCCAGAACCCAGGTGATCTGCAGCTACAGGAGAAGGCCTGGAATGCAGTTTGCCCCCTGGTAGCCAAGCTCAAACGCTTCTACGAGTTCTCCCTCCGACTGGGTGGGTGACACACACGCAGACCACACACTGCCACGCTTCTGCATCAACACGCCCTGCAGGCAGCGACAAGAGAGGAGAGAGAGATCAGGGGATAGTCACAAAATGAAAACACAGAGTTATCTCAGACTATTTATAACACAAGGAGAGAGTTATCTCAGACTATTTATAACACAAGGAGAGAGTTATCTCAGACTATTTATAACACAAGGAGAGAGTTATCTCAGACTATTTATAACACAAGGAGAGAGTTATCTCAGACTATTTATAACATAATAATAATAATAATA
The DNA here is from genome assembly GCF_020615455.1 of Coregonus clupeaformis. Classification (NCBI taxonomy): domain Eukaryota; kingdom Metazoa; phylum Chordata; class Actinopteri; order Salmoniformes; family Salmonidae; genus Coregonus; species Coregonus clupeaformis. The sequence goes on along the minus strand of NC_059208.1, from coordinate 60,852,451 downwards.
ATAATAATAATAATAATAATAATAATGTGGTCCTCTGTAGCTCAGCTGGTAGAGCACGGCGCTTGTAACGCCAAGGTAGTGGGTTCGATCCCCGGGACCACCCATACACAAAAATGTATGCACGCACGACTGTAAGTCGCTTTGGATAAAAACGCGTCTGCTAAATGCCATATTATTTATTATTATAACAGAAGGAGAGTTATCTCAGACTATTTATAACACAAGGAGAGAGTTATCTCAGACTATTTATAACACAAGGAGATAGTTATCTCAGACTATTTATAACACAAGGAGAGAGTTATCTCAGACTATTTATAACACAAGGAGAGAGTTATCTCAGACTATTTATAACACAAGGAGAGAGTTATCTCAGACTATTTATAACACAAGGAGAGAGTTATCTCAGACTATTTATAACACAAGGAGAGAGTTATCTCAGACTATTTATAACACAAGGAGAGAGTTATCTCAGACTATTTATAACACAAGGAGAGCGTTATCTCAGACTATTTATAACACAAGGAGAGAGTTATCTCAGACTATTTATAACACAAGGAGAGAGTTATCTCAGACTATTTATAACACAAGGAGAGAGTTATCTCAGACTATTTATAACACAAGGAGAGAGTTATCGCAGACTATTTATAACACAAGGAGATAGTTATCTCAGACTATTTATAACAGAAGGAGAGAGTTATCTCAGACTATTTATAACACAAGGAGAGAGTTATCTCAGACTATTTATAACACAAGGAGAGAGTTATCTCAGACTATTTATAACACAAGGAGAGAGTTATCTCAGACTATTTATAACACAAGGAGATAGTTATCTCAGACTATTTATAACAGAAGGAGAGAGTCATCGCAGACTATTTATAACACAAGGAGAGAGTTATCTCAGACTATTTATAACAGAAGGAGAGAGTCATCGCAGACTATAACACAAGAATGAAGAGTCATGATGATGTTAGATATAGAGGCTTCAACGGCTTCCCTTGCAGACTTTATTTCACACACACATACAGCTCTCCCCTCCTCTCCTCTCCCCTCCTCTCCTCTCCCCTCCTCTCCTCTCCTCTCCTCTCCTCTCCCCTCCTCTCCTCTCCTCTCCTCTCCTCTCCCCTCCTCTCCTCTCCTCTCCTCTCCCCTCCTCTCCTCTCAGCCCCCTCTGACCTAGCAGGCAGGCAGCAGTTGCTACGGCAACAACGGAACGCGGTCATCGTGCCGAGAGAGAGAGAGAGAGAGAGAGAGAGAGAGAGAGAGAGAGAGAGAGAGAGAGAGAGAGAGAGAGAGAGAGACAAAGAATCAGTGCTGTAGTCAACGCCTATAGGCAGAGCTCAAATGACACCCTATTCCACATAGCAGAAAGGGCTCTGGTCAATAGAAGTGCACTACATGGGGCATAGGGTGTCATTTGAGATCCAGGAAGAATGTGCCATTGCTACCTATTTAGACCACTGAGAAAAGTCACCACAATCTGAGAGGTGACGCAATGACCGTCAATCAATTGATGATTCTGAAAAGTACACCCCCTAACCCACAGGACATTACCTTGAACATTCTCTCTACTCACTCTATATCTGTGCTACAGCAGAGCCATATAATGTATATACATGGCAATGCGCTTAGTGGTTCTGGGCTCGCGGCAGCCGGAGGAGGGACAGTGGAGAGTAGAGTTTCTATCTGTTATATATCTATGCTACAGTAGCTATTGGCTAGCAGCAGGAGGAGAGTGGAGATTCTATCTGTTATATATCTATGATTCAGTAGCTCTGGGCTAGCAGCAGGAGGAGAGTAGAGATTATATCTGTTATATATCTATGATTCAGTAGCTCTGGGCTAGCAGCAGGAGGAGAGTAGAGTTTCTATCTGTTATATATCTATGCTACAGTAGCTCTGGGCTAGCAGCAGGAGGAGAGTGGAGTTTCTACCTGTTATATATCTATGCTACAGTAGCTCTGGGCTAGCTGCAGGAGGAGAGTAGAGTTTCTATCTGTTATATATCTATGCTACAGTAGCTCTGGGCTAGCAGCAGCAGGACGGAGAGTAGAGTTTCTATCTGTTATATATCTATGATTCAGTAGCTCTGGGCTAGCAGCAGCAGGACGGAGAGTAGAGTTTCTATCTGTTATATATCTATGATTCAGTAGCTCTGGGCTAGCAGCAGCAGGACGGAGAGTAGAGTTTCTATCTGTTATATATCTATGCTACAGTAGCTCTGGGCTAGCTGCAGGAGGAGAGTGGAGTTTCTATCTGTTATATATCTATGCTACAGTAGCTCTGGGCTAGCTGCAGGAGGAGAGTGGAGTTTCTATCTGTTATATATCTATGCTACAGTAGCTCTGGGCTAGCTGCAGGAGGAGAGTAGAGTTTCTATCTGTTATATATCTATGCTACAGTAGCTCTGGGCTAGCTGCAGGAGGAGAGTGGAGTTTCTATCTGTTATATATCTATGCTACAGTAGCTCTGGGCTAGCAGCAGGAGGAGAGTGGAGTTTCTATCTGTTATATATCTATGCTACAGTAGCTCTGGGCTAGCTGCAGGAGGAGAGTGGAGTTTCTATCTGTTATATATCTATGCTACAGTAGCTCTGGGCTAGCTGCAGCAGGAGGAGAGTGGAGTTTCTATCTGTTATATATCTATGCTACAGTAGCTCTGGGCTAGCAGCAGGAGGAGAGTGGCGTTTCTATCTGTTATATATCTATGCTACAGTAGCTCTGGGCTAGCAGCAGGAGGAGAGTGGAGTTTCTATCTGTTATATATCTATGCTACAGTAGCTCTGGGCTAGCAGCAGGAGGAGAGTGGCGTTTCTATCTGTTATATATCTATGCTACAGTAGCTCTGGGCTAGCAGCAGGAGGAGAGTGGAGTTTCTATCTGTTATATATCTATGCTACAGTAGCTCTGGGCTAGCAGCAGGAGGAGAGTAGAGTTTCTATCTGTTATATATCTATGCTACAGTAGCTCTGGGCTAGCTGCAGGAGGAGAGTGGAGTTTCTATCTGTTATATATCTATGCTACAGTAGCTCTGGGCTAGCAGCAGGAGGAGAGTGGAGTTTCTATCTGTTATATATCTATGCTACAGTAGCTCTGGGCTAGCAGCAGGAGGAGGGTGGCGTTTCTATCTGTTATATATCTATGCTACAGTAGCTCTGGGCTAGCAGCAGGAGGAGAGTGGCGTTTCTATCTGTTATATATCTATGCTACAGTAGCTCTGGGCTAGCAGCAGCAGGAGGAGAGTGGAGTTTCTATCTGTTATATATCTATGCTACAGTAGCTCTGGGCTAGCAGCAGGAGGAGAGTAGAGTTTCTATCTGTTATATATCTATGCTACAGTAGCTCTGGGCTAGCTGCAGGAGGAGAGTAGAGTTTCTATCTGTTATATATCTATGCTACAGTAGCTCTGGGCTAGCAGCAGGAGGAGAGTGGCGTTTCTATCTGTTATATATCTATGCTACAGTAGCTCTGGGCTAGCTGCAGGAGGAGAGTGGCGTTTCTACCAAGGCCATCTCAGTTAAAACACATCAGTACTGTATTTATAGAAGAGCTGTTGAATAGTTAATGATTCAGAGGGAAGGGATGGGGCCCCCACGGGGACAAACTGAGCCATTACTTTGACGGCGCTACGTACAGCTATACTGTGGTCTGGGTTCAATAGCATGTGTAGGGACACCGTAGAAAGGGATATGATTAGGACAGGGACACAGGAATGCAGACTATACGATTTATATTAATGAGGTTACAAGGCAGTTCTAAGGTGCCACAAGCTTTATGAAAACGTCTAGGATGAAGCATTAAAACCCCAGATTTTATGCCAATTGGTAACATTGTAAATGCATCATGCATGAACAGCTGACTGAATACTAATGGTAATCAAACTAATGTTGTTATGCACATGTGTCTTTGTAGAAAATGCCCTGCGTAGCCTGTTGGAGGCGCTGACGAGTCCTCCCTACGCTCCCATGCAGCACCTGGAGAGAGAGCAGGCCCTGGCCAAACAGTTCGCTGAGATACTCCACTTTACCCTCAGCTTCGACGAACTAAAAGTGAGGAGGAGAGGAGGGAGGGTGGGAAGGAGGGAGGGAGGGTGGGAGTAATCTCGGTTAACCCACAACTAAAATCTTGCGTAATTTGGTCAGATACCATTTATGTTTCCATAATATTATGGATTATTTTACATTTACATTATTTAGCAGACGCTCTTATCCAGAGCGACTTACAGGAGCAATTAGGGTTAAGTGCCTTGCTCAAGGGCACATCGACAGATTTTTCACCTAGTTGGCTCGGGGATTAGAACCAGCGACCTTTCGGTTGCTGGCACAACGCTCTTAACCACTAAGCTACCGATTATCCCTTACCTATACCCTCGTTTTACCTACAGTGCCTTGCAAAAGTATTCATCCCCCTTGGCGTTTTTCCTATTTTGTTGCATTACAACCTGTAATTTAAATGGATTTTTATTTGGATTTCATGTAATGGACATACACAAAATAGTCCAAATTGGTGAAGTGAAATGAAAAAAATAACTTGTTTCAAAAAATTCTAAAAAATAAATAACGGAAAAGTGGTGCGTGCATATGTATTCACCCCCTTTGCTATGAAGCCCCTAAATAAGATCTGGTGCAACCAATTACCTTCAGGAGTCACATAATTAGTTAAATAAAGTCCACCTGTTTGCAATCTAAGTGTCACATGATCTGTCACATGATCTCAGTATATATACACCTGTTCTGAAAGGCCCCAGAGTCTGCAACACCACTAAGCAAGGGGCACCACCAAGCAAGCGGCACCATGAAGACCAAGGAGCTCTCCAAACAGGTCAGGGACAAAGTTGTGGAGAAGTACAGATCAGGGTTGGGTTATAAAAAAATATCCGAAACTTTGAACATCCCACGGAGCATCATTAAATTCATTATTTAAAAAAATGGAAAGAATATGGCACCACAACAAACCTGCCAAGAGAGGGCCGCCCACCAAAACCCACGGACCAGGCAAGGAGGGCATTAATCAGAGAGGCAACAAAGAGACCAACGATAACCCATAGGACCACTTTAAGCCGTACACTCCACAGAGCTGGGCTTTACGGAAGAGTGGCCAGAAAAAAGCCATTGCTTAAAGAAAAAATAAGCAAACACGTTTGGTGTTCGCCAAAAGCCATGCGGGAGACTCCCCAAACATATGGAAGAAGGTACTGTGGTCAGATGAGACTAAAATTTAGCTTTTTTGCCATCAAGGAAAACGCTATATCTGGCGCAAACCCAACACCTCTCATCACCCCAAGAACACCATCCCCACAGTGAAGCTTGGTGGTGGCAGCATCATGCTGTGGGGATGGGACTGGGAAACTGGTCAGAATTGAAGGAATGATGTATAGCGCTAAATACAGGGAAATTCTTGAGGGAAACCTGTTTCAGTCTTCCAGAGATTTGAGACTGGGACGGAGGTTCATAGTTATGCACGCTCAAGTTCAGTTTTTTTGTCTTATTTCTTGTTTGTTTCACAATAAAAATATGTTGCTTCTTCAAAGTGGTTGGCATGTTGAGTAAATTAATACAAACCCCCCCAAAAAATCCATTTTAATTCCAGGTTGTAAGGCAACAAAATAGGACAAATGCCAAGGGGGGTGAATACTTTCGCAATACTTCTATACCCTCGTCTTACCTAGACCCTCTTCTATACCCTATTCTATACCCTCTTCTATAGCCTATTCTATACCCTATTCTATGTCCTGTTGTGTTGTGAATGACCAGACAGACCTGAATATTGTGATTCGTACCTTCAGTGGGACACTAGGTCATCTTTGGAGTCTAAAGTACTGTGTTTTCACTGCACTGATTCTAGCCACTGTCTCTCTCTCTCTTTCTCCCTCTCCCATCCCTCCCTCTCTCACTCGTCCTTCCCTCTCCCTCCTCCCCTCCCCTCTCTCTCCCCCATCATTCGCTCCCTCTCCCATCCCTCCCTCTCTCCTTCCCCTCTCCCTCTCCCTCTTTTCCCCCTCTCTCCCCATTCCTCCCTTTCTCCCTCCCCTCCCCCTCTCTCCCTCCCCTCCCCTTCTCTCCCTCCCCTCCTCTCCCTCCCCCTCCCGCTCTCCCTCCCCTCCTCTCCCTCCCTCCCGCTCTCCCTCCCCTCCATCTCTCTCTCCCTCCCCTCCCTCCTCTCCCTCCCTCCCCTCCTCTCCCTCCCCCTCCCCTTCTCTCCCTCCCCTCCCCTTCTCTCCCTCCCTCCCCTTCTCTCCCTCCCCTCCCCTTCTCTCCCTCCCCTCCATCTCTCTCTCCAGATGACAAACCCAGCCATTCAGAATGACTTCAGCTACTACAGGAGGACCATCAGTAGGAACAGGCTGAACAACCAGCAGGTAAGACCATCAGTAGGAACAGGCTGAACAACCAGCAGGTAAGACCATCAGTAGGAACAGGCTGAACAACCAGCAGGTAAGACCATCAGTAGGAACAGGCTGAACAACCAGCAGGTGAGACCATCAGTAGGAACAGGCTGAACAACCAGCAGGTAAGACCATTAGTAGGAACAGGCTGAACAACCAGCAGGTAAGACCATCAGTAGGAACAGGCTGAACAACCAGCAGGTAAGACCATCAGTAGGAACAGGCTGAACAACCAGCAGGTGAGAACAGGCTGAACAACCAGCAGGTAAGACCATTAGTAGGAACAGGCTGAACAACCAGCAGGTGAGACCATCAGTAGGAACAGGCTGAACAACCAGCAGGTGAGACCATCAGTAGGAACAGGCTGAACAACCAGCAGGTAAGACCATCAGTAGGAACAGGCTGAACAACCAGCAGGTGGGAACAGGCTGAACAACCAGCAGGTGAGAACAGGCTGAACAACCAGCAGGTAAGACCATTAGTAGGAACAGGCTGAACAACCAGCAGGTGAGACCATCAGTAGGAACAGGCTGAACAACCAGCAGGTAAGGCCATCAGTAGGAACAGGCTGAACAACCAGCAGGTGAGACCATCAGTAGGAACAGGCTGAACAACCAGCAGGTAAGGCCATCAGTAGGAACAGGCTGAACAACCAGCAGGTGGGAACAGGCTGAACAACCAGCAGGTAAGACCATGTTGGCCTGTGCTAAATTGGTGCCGTAACCTAGATCACTTGGCTAATCTGTCAGATGTAGTGTATTAAAGATTATGACTTTCTTAATGGAACCAGAGGATGTTTATCTTAGTTCAAAAGTAGCCGTTTGTAGGGTGACGCCCCAGGGGAGACCGGTGATTGGACCGCAGAGGGAGAAACCCATATTTTCACATTGTTTATAAGTATATGCTGGGGGCACAGGAAAGCAGAGCAGCCATCACAATTCGAGGACACTGCTCTCCGGGGGATCTTGACTCCTGTAACTTATGCTGAAGCTTGTGATATGAATAAACCTTATGATCCAAGTTCAGTATGAGCAGACTCCTTTGTTTATCAGCAATAATTGCCAGCATTCACCCGATACGACACAGACAGTTGCTAGGGTAACAGTGTTCATTGCCAACTGTTACCATAGTCACCTGTGAAAAAGCTAAAGGCTCAAAAAATCTACTAATCAACACATAGTCCAGTGTTTACTCTCTGTGTAGATGTTGAATGAATTGCAGACAGGAAAAGCATCCAATGAAGTCACATTCGATGACTTGAAGATACACAACAAGCCAAGTGGAATCCTGAGCCAAGCATGCAAATGTTGCCTTGCTCTAACCAATCTCTCTCTGCTGCAGTTGGAGGCGGAGAACGAGGTGAACAATGAGATGGCCAATCGGATGTCTTTGTTCTACGCCGAGGCCACACCCATGCTGAAGACCCTGAGTAACGCCACCACCAAGTTTGTGTCAGAGGTCAGTCAGAAGTCATGACCCCTGACCCCTTGTTCTACTTCCTCCCTCTAGCTCTTACCTAGCGCCAGCTCCTGCCCCTTAAAAACAGGAGCCTACCACAAGCCTCTACTCAAATCTACCAGCCCAAGTCACCCTATACCAACCCTCTACTAATAGATACCACCCCAAGTCACCCTATACTAGTCTCTACTAATAGATACCACCCCAAGTCACCCTTTACTAGTCTCTACTAATAGATACCAGCCCAAGTCACCCTTTACTAGTCTCTACTAATAGATACCACGCCAAGTCACCCTATACTAGTCTCTACTAATAGATACCACCCCAAGTCACCCTTTACTAGTCTCTACTAATAGCTACCACCCCAAGTCACCCTATACTAGTCTCTACTAATAGCTACCACCCCAAGTCACCCTATACTAGTCTCTACTAATAGATACCACCCCAAGTCACCCTTTACTAGTCTCTACTAATAGATACCAGCCCAAGTCACCCTTTACTAGTCTCTACTAATAGATACCACGCCAAGTCACCCTATACTAGCCTCTACTAATAGCTACCACCCCAAGCCACCCTATACTAGCCTCACCACACCCCAAGCCACCCTATACTAGCCTCACCACACCCCAAGCCACCCTATACTAGCCTCACCACACCCCAAGCCACCCTATACTAGCCTCACCACACCCCAAGCCACCACCAGTTTGAATGAGATGAGGCTCGAAGACCTGCGCCACGTTCAGTAGCCAAACGTTGTTGAGCGCTGCAGATAGAAATGCCATGAATAGAGCAGACATGTCAGAGAAGCATGTTTGTTCTACAGTACATAGCATATTTCTATATGAATGTTGGCCAACGTTGTCTCTTGCTAAATCAGCGCCTGGTTCCATTTCAGTCCGTGGGCACTTGCATTAGCCCATATCTGGCTTTCAGTTTCTGACAATACTGACACTTTTGTCTAGTGACATTCTAGTGACTACACCATTACCACAGCCTGTAAATGGGTTTCGTCTCCCCCCAGGGGCCAGTACTGGTATTTACTCTCTGTCTCCCCCCAGGGGCCAGTACTGGTATTTACTCTCTGTCTCCCCCCAGGGGCCAGTACTGGTATTTACTCTCTGTCTCCCCCCAGGGGCCAGTACTGGTATTTACTCTGTCTCCCCCCAGGGGCCAGTACTGGTATTTACTCTCTGTCTCCCCCTGCTGTCCGTGTTGCAGAATAAGACCTTACCCATTGAAGACACCACAGACTGCCTGAGCACCATGGCCTGTGTGTGTCGCGTCATGCTGGAGACCCCGTGAGTAGACCTCTGCTCTCTTTCTCTTTTTCAATCCCTCTCTCTACATTCTTACATTTTAGTCATTTAGCAGATGCTCTTATCCAGAGCGACTTACAGTTAGTGAGTGCATACATTATTTTAATACATTCTCTCCATCTTTTACTCCACCTCTTTCCTACTGTCTCTCTGTGCTGTGTGAGTACCTCTTATCTTTATCTTATTTGTTTTGTTAAAAAAAAAAAAAAAATCCCACAATGACTCTCCCCATGTCAAGTCCATTTAACTCCTGAGAATCAACTTCTTGCTCAAAGCCATGAGCGGACCTGTTGCTGTGACGTCTCCAAGCCATGAGCGGACCTGTGGCTGTGACGTCTCCAAGCCATGAGCGGACCTGTGGCTGTGACGTCTCCAAGCCATGAGCGGGCCTGTGGCTGTGACGCTCTCAAGCCATGAGCGGGCCTGTGGCTGTGACGTCTCCAAGCCATGAGCGGACCTGTGGCTGTGACGTCTCCAAGCCATGAGCGGGCCTGTGGCTGTGACGTCTCCAAGCCATGAGCGGGCCTGTGGCTGTGACGTCTCCAAGCCATGAGCGGGCCTGTGGCTGTGACGTCTCCAAGCCATGAGCGGACCTGTGGCTGTGACGTCTCCAAGCCATGAGCGGGCCTGTGGCTGTGACGCTCTCCAAGCCATGAGCGGGCCTGTGGCTGTGACGTCTCAAGCCATGAGCGGGCCTGTGGCTGTGACGTCTCAGCCATGAAGCGGGCCTGTGGCTGTGACGTCTCCAAGCCATGAGCGGGCCTGTGGCTGTGACGTCTCCAAGCCATGAGCGGGCCTGTGGCTGTGACGTCTCCAAGCCATGAGCGGGCCTGTGGCTGTGACGTCTCCAAGCCATGAGCGGGCCTGTGGCTGTGACGTCTCCAAGCCATGAGCGGGCCTGTGGCTGTGACGTCTCCAAGCCATGAGCGGGCCTGTGGCTGTGACGTCTCGAAGCCATGAGCGGACCTGTGGCTGTGACGTCTCCAAGCCATGAGCGGCCTGTTGCTGTGACGTCTCAGCCATGAGCGGGCCTGTGGCTGTGACGTCTCAAGCCATGAGCGGGCCTGTGGCTGTGACGTCTCCAAGCCATGAGCGGGCCTGTGGCTGTGACGTCTCCAAGCCATGAGCGGGCCTGTGGCTGTGACGTCTCCAAGCCATGAGCGGGCCTGTGGCTGTGACGTCTCCAAGCCATGGCGGGCCTGTTGCTGTGACGTCTCCAAGCCATGAGCGGGACCTGTGGCTGTGACGTCTCCAAGCCATGAGCGGGCCTGTGGCTGTGACGTCTCCAAGCCATGAGCGGACCTGTGGCTGTGACGTCTCCAAGCCATGAGCGGGCCTGTGGCTGTGACGTCTCCAAGCCATGAGCGGGCCTGTGGCTGTGACGTCTCCAAGCCATGAGCGGGCCTGTGGCTGTGACGTCTAGCCTTCTGCTAAGGCTCTTCTGAAGACTCTGGCTGTAGCGTCTCGTTTTATTCTTCATCTTGGGTGTCCTCTTTAGCCTTGTCTACAAGGCTTGCTGCCACCAAATGCGCCTTGGTTCAGGCATGTCCAAAAACCTTTTTTTTTCCTGAAGGCTCTTTGCTGTTGTTGTTTTTTTTTACGTCTGATGCATAGGATGTTAATTTACTGTCCATTCCACCCACTCTCTAGCTAGTTTAATCCCGTTTCTAGACTGAAGCTCCCTATCTTTTTGCATGTTGCATGGGGCGGCAGGTAGCTTAGTGGGTAAGAGCGTTGTGCCAGTAACCAAAAGGTCGTTGGTTCTAATCCCCGAGCCGACTAGGTGAAAAATCTGTCGATGTGCCCTTAAGCAAGGCACTTAACCCTAATTGCTCCTGTAAGTCGCTCTGGATAAGAGCGTCTGCTAAATGACTAACATGTAATGTAAATGTACTGACCAACTTTGAATTTTGCATGACAAGCCAGGGGTTATACGTTTGCTTGTTCTTGAACTGCAAATTGCACCAGCTCCGAGCACTTCGTCGGTGGAGGCAGTGCCCCCCCCATCCCCCGGCTCCCCGTCTCCCTCTCCCGTTGAGTCTGACTCGCTAGTAGGCCTACTAGCTAGTGAAGGTACCGGTGGTGGTGCTCAACTGGCGGGATTAGTATCACCATCCGTTTGCCCCTGACGACTCTCTTCCGGCACTGACAGTTTTCTGGCTCGTTCTGGGTTCGATTCACCATCTTTCTCTGGATTTTTGGACTTGAAAAATGTCAAACTCGATTGCCTTTTCTTATCAATTTTCTATTTTGTCTTTCCCACGATTCAAATTCAGTAGGGAGACAACTACACTAGGCTACGTGACGTGATTACGTAGGGACCTCTTCACTACCTGACCACCACTACCAAGACCTGTGTCAAGATCAGTTACTTACCCCACTGGCCCGCCCCATAACCTCTATGTACAAATAAGAGAGCAGGTCTGGAATCAGTGTGGCAGGATAGGATGACTACAGAGAAGGATCACCGTGCTTTTACATGATGGTCTTTCTGGGGGGGGCGGGAGAAATAACCAGGAGGCAACTTGATTTAACGCTGATCCCTTTTATTAGAATGTCTATAGTGAGAACAGTGAAATAATTAATAAATCATGCAGTGAGAGGTACCAGATCTGGGCAAATAGGTGCCTGATCTGTACTTCTCCAAGTCAAATCTGAGAGGTGCCGGATCCTTTTCCGGCAGGATCCACCTCAAATTAAGCACTGGCTTATGTCACGTTAAGTCATGTTAAGTTATGTTATGTCATGATATGACCTTCAGGCCAAGTGCTGATTCGTTTTATTCTTTCTTTTAGCCCCTCTCTTTATCTATCCATATCCCCTGTCTCGCGCTCTGTCTCTCTCTCCATATCCTCTGTCTCGCTCTCTGTCTCTCTCTCCATATCCCCTGTCTCGCTCTCTGTCTCTCTCTCCATATCCCCTGTCTCGCGCCCTGTCTCTCTCTCCATATCCCCTGTCTCTCTCTCCATATCCCCTGTCTCGCGCTCTGTCTCTCCATATCCCCTGTCTCGCTCTCTGTCTCTCTCTCCATATCCCCCGTCTCGCTCTCTGTCTCTCTCTCCATATCCCCCGTCTCGCTCTCTATATCCCCCGTCTCGCTCTCTGTCTCGCTCTCCATATCCCCCGTCTCGCTCTCTCTCTCAATTCAATTCAAAGGGCTTTATTGGCATGGGAATCATATGTTAAAATTGCCAAATCCAGTGAAATAGATAATAAACAAAAGTGAAATAAACAAAAAATGTAACAGTAAACATTACACTCACAAAAGTGCAAATAGTTAAAGTACAAATGGGAAAATTAATAAACATAAATATGGGTTGTATTTACAATGGTGTTTGTTCTTCACTGGTTGCCCTTTTCTTGTGGCAACAGGTCACAAATCTTGCTGCTGTGATGGCACACTGTGGTATTTCACCCAATAGATATGGGAGTTTATCAAAATTGGGTTTGTTTTCAAATTTGTGGGTCTGTGTAATCTGAGGAAATATGTGTCTCTAATATGGCCATACATTTGGCAGGAGGTTAGGAAGTGCAGCTCAGTTTCCACCTCATTTTGTGGGCAGTGTGCACATAACCTGTCTTCTCTTGAGAGCCAGCTCTCTCGCTCTCTGTCTCTCTCTCGCTCGCTCATCAATTTAATTAGCATTATTTGCATGATAACTCATTATAAAAGTAATTATCCAAAAGAACATAGCATCTTTAAGCTGATTAACAATCACTCTCTCTCTCCTCCCCCTCCTCTCCCCCCTCTCTTTCTCTCCCCCACTCCCGTTCTCCTCCCTCTCTCTCCCCACCTCCCTCTCTCTCCTCTCCCCCCTCCTCTCCCCTCTCTTTCTCTCCCCCACTCCCCGTTCTCCTCTCTCTCTCTCCCCCACCTCCCTCTCTCTCCCCCACCTCTCTCTCCCCACCTCTCTCTCCCCCCCTCTCTCTCCCCACCTCTCTCTCTCCCCACCTCTCTCCACTCTCTCCCCACCTCTCTCTCTCCCCCACCTCTCTCTCTCTCCCCACCTCTCTCTCTCTCCCCCACCTCTCTCTCTCCCCACCTCTCTCTCCCCACCTCTCTCTCTCTCTCCCCACCTCCCTCTCCCCCACCTCTCTCTCCCCCACCTCTCTCTCCCCACCTCTCTCTCTCTCCCCACCTCTCTCTCCCCCACCTCTCTCTCCCCCACCTCTCTCTCTCCCCACCTCTCTCTCTCTCCCCCACCTCCCTCTCCCCACCTCTCTCTCTCCCCACCTCTCTCTCCCCACCTCCCTCTCTCCCCCACCTCTCTCTCCCCCACCTCTCTCTCCCCCACCTCTCTCTCTCCCCACCTCTCTCTCTCCCCCACCTCTCTCTCCCCCCCTCTCTCTCTCTCCCCACCTCTCTCTCCCCACCTCTCTCTCCCCACCTCTCTCTCCCCACCTCTCTCTCTCTCCCCACCTCTCTCTCCCCACCTCTCTCTCCCCCACCTCTCTCTCCCCCACCTCTCTCTCTCCCCCACCTCCCTCTCCCCACCTCTCTCTCCCCCACCTCTCTCTCCCCCACCTCTCTCTCTCTCCCCACCTCTCTCTCCCCCACCTCTCTCTCCCCACCTCTCTCTCTCTCCCCACCTCTCTCTCTCTCCCCCACCTCTCTCTCTCCCCCACCTCTCTCTCTCTCCCCACCTCTCTCTCCCCCACCTCTCTCTCTCTCCCCACCTCTCTCTCTCCCCCACCTCTCTCTCCCCCACCTCCCTCTCCCCACCTCCCTCTCCCCCACCTCTCTCTCCCCACCTCTCTCTCCCCACCTCTCTCTCCCCACCTCTCTCTCCCCCACCTCTCTCTCCCCCACCTCTCTCTCCCCACCTCCCTCTCCCCACCTCTCTCTCCCCACCTCTCTCTCCCCCACCTCTCTCTCCCCACCTCTCTCTCTCCCACCTCTCTCTCTCTCCCCCACCTCCCTCTCCCCACCTCTCTCTCTCTCTCCCCACCTCTCTCTCTCTCCCCCACCTCTCTCTCTCTCCCCCACCTCTCTCTCTCTCCCCACCTCTCTCTCTCTCCCCACCTCTCTCTCTCTCCCCACCTCTCTCTCCCCACCTCTCTCTCCCCACCTCTCTCTCTCCCCCACCTCTCTCTCTCTCCCCCACCTCTCTCTCTCTCCCCACCTCTCTCTCCCCACCTCTCTCTCCCCCACCTCTCTCTCTCCCCACCTCTCTCTCTCTCCCCACCTCTCTCTCTCCCCCCACCTCTCTCTCCCCACCTCTCTCTCCCCACCTCTCTCTCTCTCCCCACCTCTCTCTCCCCCACCTCTCTCTCCCCACCTCTCTCTCTCCCCACCTCTCTCTCTCTCCCCACCTCCCTCTCTCCCCCACCTCCCTCTCCCCACCTCTCTCTCCCCACCTCTCTCTCCCCCACCTCTCTCTCTCTTCCCACCTCTCTCTCCCCCACCTCTCTCTCCCCACCTCTCTCTCTCTCCCCCACCTCTCTCTCTCTCCCCCCACCTCTCTCTCTCTCCCCACCTCTCTCTCCCCCACCTCTCTCTCTCTCCCCACCTCTCTCTCTCTCCCCACCTCTCTCTCTCTCCCCCACCTCTCTCTCTCCCCCACCTCTCTCTCTCTCCCCACCTCCCTCTCCCCACCTCCCTCTCCCCACCTCTCTCTCCCCACCTCTCTCTCCCCACCACTCTCTCCCCCACCTCTCTCTCCCCCACCTCTCTCTCCCCACCTCTCTCTCTCTCCCCACCTCTCTCTCCCCACCTCTCTCTCCCCACCTCTCTCTCCCCACCTCTCTCTCCCCCCCTCTCTCTCCCCACCTCTCTCTCTCTCCCCCCACCTCTCTCTCTCTCCCCACCTCTCTCTCTCTCCCCCACCTCCCTCTCCCCACCTCCCTCTCCCCACCTCTCTCTCCCCACCTCTCTCTCCCCACCTCTCTCTCCCCACCTCTCTCTCTCTCCCCACCTCCCTCTCCCCACCTCTCTCTCCCCACCTCTCTCTCCCCCACCTCTCTCTCCCCACCTCTCTCTCTCTCCCCCACCTCTCTCTCTCTCCCCACCTCTCTCTCTCTCCCCCACCTCTCTCTCTCTCCCCACCTCTCTCTCCCCCACCTCTCTCTCCCCCACCTCTCTCTCCCCACCTCTCTCTCCCCACCTCCCTCTCCCCCACCTCCCTCTCTCTCCCCACCTCTCTCTCCCCACCTCCCTCTCTCCATAGTGAGTACCGTTGTAGGTTCACCAACACAGACACCATGTTGTTCTGTATGCGGGTGATGGTGGGAGTAATCATCCTGTATGACCACGTCCACCCTGTAGGAGCCTTCGCCAAGACCTCCAAAATAGATGTAAGACACACACACAAATATCCAGGTTTTTACTTTTATACTGCTTAAAATGCTGATTCTATCTGACCACACATGACCTTATGTCCTCCTGTAGGGGGGTTGAGGATCAGAGGGTAATGACCTTTCTCTAAAGATGTGTGTCTCTTTGGTGTGTCTGTATCTATCTGTGTGTGTGTGTGTGTGTGTGTGTGTGTGTGTGTGTGTGTGTGTGTGTGTGTATGTGTATGTGAGTACAGATGAAGGGCTGCATCAAGGTGCTGAAAGAGCAGCCGTCCAACAGCGTGGAGGGACTACTGAACGCACTGAGGTGAGGAGGCATCAAGGGAGAGAAAGGGAGACAGAGAGACAGACAGACAGAGAGAGAGAGAGAGCGAGAGACACAGAGAGAGCGAGAGAGAGAGAGAGCGAGAGAGCGAGAGAAAACGGGTGGGTATGTACATAGTCAATGGTAGGCTTCGATGGGACTCCTACGGTAGGTACACATATAGCTCATCTCTTGGCAGTAGTACTGCAGAGTACTTTATCACTGACCTCAACCCAGAGTCTCTCAGAGCGTTCACGGTCAGCCCACTGACACTCCTATCAGATCACAGAAAAATCACAGTCTACTTGAACATAACAATACCCAATCATGAGGCATCAAAGCCAAAGGAACTGAATAATATTAAGAAATGCTACAGATGGAAGGAAAGTAGTGTGGAAACCTACCAAAAAACAATTAGGCAACAACAAATTAAATCCCTTTTAGACAACTTCCTGGACAAAACGTTTTACTGTAATAGTGAAGGTGTAAACTTGGCAGTAGAAAACCTAAACAGTATATTTGACCTCTCAGCTTCCCTATCAAATCTAAAAATGTCATACAGAAAATTAACAACAGTGACAAATGGTTTGATGAAGAATGCAAAAACCTAAGAAAGAAACTGAGAAACCTATCCAACCAAAAACATAAAGACCCAGAAAACCTGAGCCTACGCCTTCACTATGGTGAATCACTAAAACAATACAGAAATACACTACGGAAAAAGAAGGAACAGCACGTCAGAAATCAGCTCAATGTAATTGAAGAATCCATAGAATCTAACCACTTCTGGGAAAATTGGAAAACACTAAACAAACAACAACACGAAGAGCTATCTATCCAAATCGGAGATGTATGGGTACACCACTTCTCCAATCTTTTTGGCCCTATAACAGAGAACAAACAGCAAAAACATATACATGATCAAATACAAATCTTAGAATCAACTATTAAAGACTACCAGAACCCACTAGATTCTCCAATTACATGTCGGCTCGGGGATTAGAACCAGCGACCTTTCGGTTCCTGGCACAACGCTCTTAACCACTAAGCTACCTGCCGCCCCAAAACCAAAACAAAGGCAAAGTCTTCTCATGCTTTGTTGATTAAAAAAAAAGCTTTTGACTCAATTTGGCATGAGGGTCTGCTATATAAATTGATGGAAAGCGGTGTTGGGGGAAAAACATATGACATTATAAAATCCATGTACACAAACAACAAGTGTGCGGTAAAATTAGGTGAAAAACACACACATTTCTTTCCACAGGTTCGTGGGGTGAGACAGGGATGCAGTTTAAGCCCCACCCTCTTCAACATATATATCAACGAATTGGCGAGGGCACTAGAACAGTCTGCAGCACCCGGCCTCACCCTACTAGATACTGAAGTCAAATGTCTACTGTTTGCTGATGATCTGGTGCTTCTGTCACCAACCAAGGAGGGCCTACAGCAGCACCTAGATCTTCTGCATAAATTCTGTCAGACCTGGGCCCTGACAGTAAATCTCAGTAAGACAGAAATAATGGTGTTCCAAAAAAGGTCCAGTTGCCAGAACCACAAATACAAACTCCATCTAGACACCGTTGCCCTAGAGCACACAAAAAACGATACATACCTCGGCCTAAACATCAGCGCCACAGGTAACTTCCACAAAGCTGTATGGACACTCAATCATTACGCTATTTTTTATTGGTAAATTTACAAACATATATAATGATAAATAGACTTGAAACTTGTATCTCATTATGGTGTATGGTGAAATAAGTATAGCCAGTTATAATTGTAATGGCTTAGCTGATAATAACAAAAGAAGAACAATATTTACATGGCTCAAAGAGAAGGAATATAATATCTATTGTATACAGGAAACTCATTCAACAATTCGAGATGAAGTAGCGTGGAAAAAGAATGGGGGAAATATACTTCTCCCATGGGCAAAGAAATTCAAAAGGGGTGATGATATTAATTAATAGTAATTTCGATCCAAATGTGCAAATTGTACAAATAGATACACAAGGTAGATGGATTATTTTAAATATGTTATTGGACCATAAACAGATATGGCTCATTAACCTTTATGGACCAAATAATGATGATCCACAATTCTTTGACAATATATATAATAAATTATCAAGCCTGCAAGCAACTCAAGACAATATTATTATGGTGGGGGATTATAATACTGTTTTAAATAGCTCAATGGACCGTAAAGGAAATCACACCACAAACAATCACCCACATGCTCTTAAGGAAATTGTGAATGTCATGGATACATTAGAACTAGTAGATATATGGAGGCTTAAATATACTGATCTAGTGAGATATACATGGCGGAGACTGAATCAAGCTAGTCGTCTTGACTTCTTTCTTATCTCATTCTCGTTGGCACCAAAAGTAAAAAAAGTGTTGATAGGGGACAGAATGCGGTCAGACCATCATGTAATAGGCATATATATTACTCTTACTGAATTTCCACGTGGGCGAGGATATTGGAAATTTAATCAAAGCCTATTGGATGATAATTTATTTATAATTAGAACAAAGGAATTTATAACTGATTTTTTCCAACATAACAGAGGTACAGCGAATCCCCTTATTGTATGGGACACCTTTAAATGTGCCTTTAGAGGCCATGCAATTCAGTACTCATCTCGAAAACAAAAGCAATTTAGGTCAAAAGAGTTTATACTAAGAAAGGAAATAGAAAGTCTAACAGAACAGATAGATGGCAATAAAAACTGTAACATAGAGGCTCAGAATAAATTAGAGGAAAAACAAAAAGAAATGGAGAAACTTATTCAAGAAAGATCAAGTGTAACATATTATAAAAATAAAGCAAACTGGATGGAATATGGGGAAAAATGCACAAAATTCTTTTTTTAATCTTCAACATAGGAATGCTACCAAAAAGAACTTAATGAAACTGGTTACAATTGACGGAGTCACCCATGATTCACCAAATGACATTTTGAAGGAAGAAACAAAGTACTTTAAGCATATGTTTTCTTTTCAGTCACCTCCATCTCCTCTAACTGAAGCTAATTGTAGAGATTTTTTTTCTATTGATAATGTCAAATTAACAGCCACACAGAAAGACTCATGTGAAGGTGAAATTACAGAGGAGGAACTTCTGGATGCAATTAAAGACTTTAAGTCTGGGAAAACTCCAGGGTTGGATGGCATACCAGTCGAGGTATACCAAACCTTTTTTGATATACTAAGAGGACCGTTATTAGCATGTTTTAACCACTCCTATGTAAATGGTAGATTATCTGACACTCAAGAAGAAGGACTGATCTCATTATTACTGAAACAGGATACAAGTGGAAAATATAAAGATCCAGTCCATTTACAAAATTGGAGGCCCCTTACACTTCAGTGTTGTGATGCAAAAATCCTAGCAAAATGTATAGCGCATAGAATTAAAAAGGTATTGCCGGATATTATTCATTCTAATCAGACAGGTTTTTTACATGGAAGATACATTGGAGATAATATAAGGCAAGTATTGGAAACATTAGAACACTATGGAAAATATGGGAAACCAGGCCTGCTATTCATAGCAGACTTCGAAAAAGGCATTTGATAAAGTTCGACTGGGGTTTATATATAAATGCCTGGAGCATTTCAATTTTGGAGAATCTCTTATAAAATGGGTCAAAATCATGTATAGTAACCCTAGGTGTAAAATAGTAAATAATGGCTATTTCTCAGAAAGTTTTAAACTGTCAAGAGGAGTGAAACAAGGTTGTCCACTATCGGCATATCTATTTATTGTGGCCATCGAGATGTTAGCGATTAAAATCAGATCTAATAATAATATCAGAGGATTAGAAATAAAGACCTTAAAAACAAAGGTGGCATTGTACGCTGATGATTCATGTTTTTTTTTAAATCCACAACTAGAATCCCTCCACAGCCTCATAGAGGATCTAGATACATTTTCTAACCTCTCTGGATTACAACCAAATTATGACAAATGTACTATATTACTTATTGGATCACTAAAAATACAATTTTTACATTACCATGTAGTTTACCAATAAAATGGTCTGATGGTGATGTGGATATACTCGGAATACATATCCCAAAGGAAATAAATGATCTCACTTCAATAAATTTTAATAGAAAATTAGCAAAAATAGATAAGATCTTACTACCATGGAAAGGAAAATACCTGTCAATTTGTGGAAAAATCACCCTGATTAACTCATTAGTATTATCACAGTTTACCTATTTGCTTATGGTCTTGCCTACGCCTAGCGAACAGTTTTTTAAATTATATGAGAAAAAAATATTCAATTTTATTTGGAACGGCAAGCCAGACAAAATTAAAAGAGCATATTTATATAATGAATATGAATTCGGAGGACAGAAATTATTAAATATTAAAGCATTAGACCTATCACTAAAAGCTTCAGTCTTACAAAAGTTATACTTAAATCCGAACTGGTTCTCAAGCAAATTAGTAAGATTGTCTCACCCAATGTTCAAGAAAGGCCTTTTTCCCTTTATTCAGATTACAACCTCACACTTTCAGTTATTTGAAAAGGAAATAATCTCCCAAATGTCACTATTTCTAAAACAAGCCATAGAAAGTTGGTTGCAATTTCAATTTAATCCTCCAGAAACGACAGAACAAATAATGCAACAAATATTGTGGTTAAATTCAAATATACTAATTGACAAAAAACCTTTATTTTTTGACAGAATGTTTAAAAAAGGTATAATCTTTGTAAATGATATCATCGGTAGGACTGGTGGAGTTATGACGCACATGCAGCTAACAAAAACATATGGAAATGTCTGCTCTACCCAAAATTACAACCAAATAATGGCAGCATTACCGCAAAAATGGAAGAGGAAAGTGGAAGGGGGGAGAAAGTAAGGAACTTGTCTGTCGGCCTTGCATTAAAGAACATAATTGGTTAAGGAAAACTGTGATAAATAAAAAAATATATCAGTTTCACTTAAGGACCAAAGGATTGACAGCCGTCCCATATAGATTGCAAAATAGTTGGGAAGAGATCTTTGATGTACCGATCCCATGGCATAGTGTTTATGAACTGACACGCAAAACGACACCGGATTCAAAAATTAGAATCTTTCAATTTAAATTACTATATAAAATCCTTGCTACCAATAGAATGTTATTTATATGGGGGATACAATCTTCCCAGCTCTGCAGATTTTGCTGTGAAGAGACGGAATCATTGGACCATTTGTTTTGGTTCTGTCCATTTGTAGCTTGTTTTTGGACACTGGTCCAGGAATGGCTAAAGGATTGCAATATTTACCTGGAACTAACCTTGCAGATAGCATTACTGGGTGATCTGAAAAGTCATAGTCAATCAATCAATAATATAATAATACTTTTAGCAAAGCTGTTTATTTTTAACTCTCAATCTGTAGAAGCAATGAGAATAGAAAGGTTCAGAATTATTGTAAAACATCACAGCACGGTTGAAATATATATGGCAAATAGAAATCCGATATGGATGGTGTTAAGAGATAGATGGGAGGTATTGAATAGAGTTGAAGGATGGGACTAATAACAAATAACAACAAATAATAACAAAGATAGCTAATAATGTAAAGCATACTGTGTCCATAATAAGTATATAGGCTGTATGTTGGGAGCTTTTGGGAAAGAGCACAGTTAGAAAGATATGGCATATAGAAGCAAACCGGATGGACATCATGAAAACGATCGGAGAGGTTGAGAGTAGAAGTAGTTCAGGAGCAAAAAATTAATAAATAATAATAATAATAATAATGATATATATGTATGTATGTATATGTATATATATATGTATATATATAATAGAATTATTGTAAAATTAACTGTGTCCATAAGGTGTAGATAGTAAGTATAGACCGGAAGTAGAGACCTGGGCATTGTTGTTCACTAATTTACTCCAAGTAGGGAAAGGATGGTGGGGTTGAAAAGTAATAAAGGGGAGTATATATATAAAAAATAAAAAAAATAAAAAAAATAAAAAATGGGGGATTGGAAGTGATGCAGACAATTACATTGATAGAAGATACAATCTATCTGCAATATTAAGCTGATCCATTTCCCCAAAAAAAATAAAATAAAATAAATAAATAAAAAAAAAAAAAAACTTCCACAAAGCTGTGAACGATCAAAGAGAAAAGGCAAGAAGGGCCTTCTACGCTATCAAAAGGAACATAACATTTACTTGAAAATCAGTTATAGAACAAATACTTGAATCAGTTATAGAACCCCTTGCCCTTCATGGTTGTGAGGTCTGGGGTCCGCTCACCAACCAAGAATTCACAAAATGGGACAAACACTCTGTATGCAGAATTCTGCAAAAATATCCTCCGTGTACAACGTAAAACACTAAATAATGCATGCAGAGCAGAATTAGGCCGACACCCGCTAATTATCAAAATCCAGAAAAGAGCCGTTCAATTCTATAACCACTTAAAAGGAAGCGATTCCCAAACCTTCTATAATGAAGCCATCACCTACAGAGAGATGAACTTGGAGAAGAGTCCCCTAAGTAAGCTGGTCCTGGGGCTCTGTTCACAAACACAAACAGACCTCACAGAGCCCCAGAACAACAACACAATTAGACCCAACCAAATCATGAGAAAACAAAAAGATAATTACTTGACACATTGGGAAGAATTAACAAAAAAACAGAGCAAACTAGAATGCTATTTGGCCCTAAACAGAGAGTACACAGTTGCAGAATACCTGACCACTGTGACTGACCTAAACTTAAGGAAAGCTTTGACTATGTACAGACTCAGTGAGCATAGCCTTGCTATTGAGAAAGCGTTGACTATGTAAAGGCGCAGTGAGCATAGCCTTGCTATTGAGAAAGGCTGCCATAGGCAGACCTGGCTCGCAAGAGAAGACAGGCTATGTGCACACTGCCCACAAAGTGAGATGGAAACTGAGCTGCACTTCCTGCCAAATGTATGACCATATTAAAGACACATATTTCCCTCAGATTACACAGATCCACAAAGAATTCGAAAACAAACCCCATTTTGATAAATTCCCTTATCTTATGGGTGAAATACCACAGTGTGCAATCACAGCAGCAAGATTTGTGACCTGTTGCCACAAGAAAAGGGCAGCCAGTGAAGAACAAACACCATTGTAAATACAACCCATATTTATGTTTATTTATTTTCCCTTTTGTACTTTAACTATTTTGGATCTTTTGTGAGTGTAATGTTTACTGTTAATATTTATTTCACTTTGGTTTATTATCTACTTCACTTGCTTTGGCAATGTTAACATATGATTCCCATGGAGAGCGAGAGAGTGAGATCTCATATGTATCTTTCTCCTCCCATCCTTTCCTCCTCTCCAGGTATACGACCCGACATCTAAACGACGACAGCACCTCTAAACAAATCAGGGCTCTTCTCCAATGAGAGTGGGAGGAGCAGAGAGAGAGAGAGAGAGGGAAGGAAGGAGAGAGAGCGCACATGGAGGGAGATGAAGAAGAACAAGTGACTGTGGTGGCTGAATCCCGTTTGTTTACAAGAATGCAAAGCAAAATGATCAGGTCTGATGATGTGAGGAAAATAACAAGTCTGTCTCATTTTGTAAAAAATAAAAATGAAGGAAGAGAATCTATAGAGATATATATGAAAGAGAAAACTAGCGGAAACACAATAAAACGAAACAAGTGCTACCAGATGGAAATATGACTAAAGAAGAAGATCAAGGAGGAAAAAGCTAAATTAGAAAAAATCTACGGTCAGGAAACAAAACTGGAACAAAAACTGAAAAATAAACACAAAAAGTTCTGTGCAACAACGTTAGTCTGAAAAATATTTTTTGCACTTGCGTAGAATATAAACGGCGCTATCTGTCAGTCTCCAAGTACTTCAGCGCTTTCACATCAATGCAGATTAAGGAAAAGGGGATAAAGGAGACATGGAGGGGAACATATTTTAGTGTATTGACATGCGCCCAGACACTCCATTTAGATTCTAACGCTGTTTCCTCATCATACACCCCCCACCCCACCCACTTGCATCGTAACCATGGGAACTGTGGGTGTTCTTGGCACTAGTATGCAATGCTATGCCGTAAATGGAGTTTTTGAAGAATTATGGTGATTCAGACCTCTTTATGGTGCTAAAATATTTAAATTATCCACGTAAAAGCGTACACAACGTTTCATACACCTAGTGCCAAAGCTATTGAATCATCAGCAGGTGAGGATTGGGTTAAGGAGATACTGACTGCTAGCCTTGTAACACCACTTGATATCTATCTTTAGGGGTTTAAGGAGACACTGACTGCTAGCCTCGTTACACCACTTGACATCTATCTTTAGGGGGTCCGAAAGGATCCAGGACATCAAAGTCTATTGCTCCAATCCCAACACAGCCAACCAGCCATCAGTAAGACATTCTGTACATTGTGAAAGAAAAGACTATCATCTTCAGTGTGCCATCTTGGATGTTTTGGGCAGGGGCGCAACTTTCACAGGGCACATTCTAAAATGTCATTTTTGTTCCCCCCAGTTTTATCATTGGAATGTGATACAAAACAAGGCTACGTGTGCTTTAGGACCATGCGGACGCCTCCAAGCGGCCGGGTAGGCTGTTTGGAGTGTTTATCCTACTGGATAAAAAAAATATATATATATATTATAATTATGTCCCCCCCCTTCTAAAACGAAAGTTGCGCCCCTGGTTTTGGGGAATATTCTATTGAAACATAAAGAGAAGGGCAGAGACAAGCCTATCAGGGAGGGACTAAGACAGCTTCATAATAAGAAGATATATAAATAAATGCACACAGACACACACAGGCAGAGTCATTAGATCACTCAGAGAATCGCAGTGTAAATAAGTGAGCGAGCAGAGTCTTTTCTCATCAGGCATCAATAAGGCCAGCTCAGGTCCTCCCAGGATAAAATACAACAACAACAATAACCCACGTGCTTATGATCCACTAGAGAGTTCTTCTTTTAGTATGAGGCAAATAAACAATTAAAGTCATTGAATAAGTGGGTATTGAAAATAAATAAGTTAAAAAGGAGATTTTTAAAAGGCAGTGCTGTACTTTCCATGTCTATAGACCTTAGTCTAACGTCATTTGATCTTTTGAATATATTTTCTATACAGGGGTATGTGGCACAAGCATATTCTGTATAAATATATAGATGGCATGTTGTAAAAGTTCTGACTAAAATGTGTACATAAAGGTGTTTTTATTCATTTTTAATTGTTCAGTGAAGCTGAAATTGGGTTTGTGTTGTCTCTCTCAGAAATCCCATGGCTTGGCTTGGACTATTGGACTTGCCGTAGTGAGTCATAGGTTTCAAAAAAATTCCAACTTCATCTTCGCGAATGAAACGGCGGGAGGGGCGGGACTAGAGGGGAGCTGTCCATTTGCTTGTTATTTTGTACATTTTGTGCAACAATAAAACTGTGTCATTTATTACATTCAACCAATGAGGTGTCGTGTCTTTGTCTGACTCATTATTAGTAGGATGACCTTCATTTGACCTTTGAAAATTCAAATTAAGGACAACAGAGTTCCATATGTGATATTGGATATTTTGTGATATTTTTCACTCCAATGAACACATAAGGGGATGCGTCCCAAAATGGCACCCTATTTCCTACATAGTGCACTACTTTTGACCGGAGCCCCTATCAGCCCTGGTCAAAAGTAGTGCACTATATAGGAAATAGGGTGCCATTTGGGACACATAGAGGTGTGTCTGATCAGTGATCACTCTACTACCTCTCAGTAACTAAATAAACTCCCACAGAAAAAATGTAACTCAAGCAAAACAGCCTCCACTGATATTTTACATTTACATTTACGTCATTTAGCAGATGCTCTTATCCAGAGCGACTTACAAATTGGTGCATTCACCTTATAGCCAGTGGGATAACCACTTTACAATGTTTTTTTTTTTTAAATGTTTTTTTTTTTGGGGGGTAGAAGGATTACTTTATCCTATCCCAGGTATTCCTTAAAGAGGTGGGGTTTCAAATGTCTCCGGAAGGTGGTGAGTGACTCCGCTGTCCTGGCGTCGTGAGGGAGCTTGTTCCACCATTGGGGTGCCAGAGCAGCGAACAGTTTTGACTGATATCTGGTAGTGATCTATAACAGTCCAATGTTTGTAGTTTAAATAAACAAACGATCCCCTTTAGGGAAGCTGCAACAGTGGCTGCTTTCCAAATGGAACCCTGTTCCATATCTAGTGCTCTACTTTCGAACAGGGCTCATAGGTCAAAAGGTAGGAGACAGTGAGAGTTACAGTGGGCAGACCCTCTTTGCATTCTATTGCAACACCGTTACCCAATACTGTAGCGCTGCTAGTGCTGTCCATGATGACTGGGAGGCACTGCTGCTGGCTGGGATTAGGACTGGGGATCTTAGAGTCAATCAGCTTCAGTTCTAGCTAACGTGTTGCTGTCTTGTCGGGCAATGATGAAGCGCTATTGAATGGTGAAACAGTGAGTCAGGCAGTCTGCAGGCCTCACTACGTAGTGACAGGGAAAGATTGGCACTATGCAATTAGACGGAAATGTGTCAGCTTGTTGCCTCCTAGATCAATTTCCTCCCTTGCAGTTCCCGATCAATGCCTCTGCAGTCACACTTCCCCATCTCACCAGAAGGGGGCTGCAGAGGACAAGAAACATGATCGTCCTATTTCACTACACAGCACAGTAGGTCACTACCTGTTGTATTGGAGGTGGTACCCAACTGTCATAAAAAGTACCCAACTGTCATACTTTAGTAAAAGTAAAGATACCTTAATAGAAAAGGACTCAGGTCAAATTTAAAGTCACCCAGTAAAATACTACTTGAGTAAAAGTCTAAAAGTATTTGGTTTTAAATATACTTAAGTATCAAAAGTAAAAGTATAAATCATTTCAAATTCCTTCTATTAAGCAAACCAGACGGCACCATTTTCTTGTTTTTAAAAAATGTACGGATAGCCAGGGGCACACTCCAACATTCAGTCATCATTTACAAACTAAACATGTGTTTAGTGAGTCCGCCAGATCAGAGGCAGTAGGGATGACCAGGGATGTTCTCTTGATAAGTACCTGAATTTGACAATTTTTTAGTCCTGCTAAGCATTCAAAATATAACAAGTACTTTTGGGTGTCAGGGAAAATGTATGGAGAGTAAGAATGTAGTGAAGTAAAACTAAAAATATAAATAGTAAAGTACAGATACAGTACCTCAAAAAAATACTTAAGTAGTACTTTAAAGTATTTCTACTTAAGTACTTTACACCACTGTGTATTGGTAGCTGACTACAAGCTTCAGGTTCAATTGAGATTAACTACACTGAACAAAAATATACCAGAGACTAACTTTACTGAACAAAAATATACCAGAGATGAACAGGATCAGACCAGAGATGAACTATAAAGAACAAAAATATAAACTCAACATGTAAAGTGTAAAGTGCTGATCTCAGAAAATGTCCATATGCACAAAAAGCTTATTTCTCACAAATGTTGAGCAGAAATGTGTTTACATCCCTGTTAGTGAGCATTTCTTTGCCAAGATAATCCATCCACCTGACAGGTGTGGCATATCAAGAAGCTGATTAAACAGCATGATCATTACACAGATGCACCTTGTGCTGGGGACAATAAAAGAACACTCTAAAATGTGCAGTTTTGTCACACAACACAATGCCACAGATGTCTCAAGTTTTTAGGGCGCGTGCAATTGGCATGCTGACTGCAGGAATGTCCACCAGAGCTGTTTCCAGAGAATGGAATGTTAATTTCTCTACCATAAGCCGCCTGCAACATCGTTTTAGAGAATTTGATACCATTCCACTCATTTCGCTCCAGCTATTACCACGAGCACGTCCTCCCCAATTAAGGTGCCACCAACCTCCTGTGGTCCAACCGGCCTCAAAACTGCAGACCACGTGTAGCCACGTCAGCCCAGGACCTCCACATCCGGCTTCTTCACCTGCGGGATCGTCTTAGTCGAGCCACCCGGACAGCTGATGAAACTGTGGGTTTGGAATGTCTGCACAAACGGTCAGAAACCGTCTCAGGGAAGCTCATCTGCGTGCTGGTCATCCTCTCCACGCTCTTGAGCTGACTGCAGGTTTGGCGTCATAAATGTGCTCTTCATGGATGAATTCCAGTTTCAACTGTACCGGGGAGATGGCAGACAGTGTGTATGGCGTTGTGTGGGCGAGCGTTTTGCTGATGTCAACGTTGTGAACAGAGTGCCCCATGGTGGCGGTGGGGTTATGGTATGGGCAGGCATAAACTACGGACACACAATTGCATTTTATAGATGGTAATTTGAATGCACAGAGATAACGTGATGAGATCCTGAAGCCTATTCCGGTGCCTTTCATCCGCCGCCACCACCTCATGTTTCAGCATTATAATGCACGGCCCCATGTTGCAAGGATCTGTACACAATTCCTGGAAGCTGAAAATGTCCCAGTTCTTCCATGGCCTGTATACTCACCAGACATGTTACCCATTGAGCATGTTTGGGATGCTCTGGATCAATGTCTACAACAGTGTGTTCCAGTTCCTGCCAATATCCAGCAACTTCGCACGGCCATTGAAGCGGAGTGGGAAAACATTTCACAGGCCACAACAGCCTGATCAACTGTATGCAAAGGAGATGTCGCACTGCATGAGGTAAAGGTGGTCACACCAGATACTAACTGGTTTTCTGATCCACGCCCCTACCTTTTTTAAAAGGTATCTGTGACCAACAGATGCATATCTGTATTCCCAGTCATGTGAAATCTATAGATTAGGGCCTAATTTATTCATTTCAATTGACTGGTTTCCTTATATGAACTATAACTCAGTCAAATCGTAGAAATTGTTGCATGTTGCGTTTATGTTTTATGAAGGCAAATTCTACGTGTCTGTATTGTTTGTGCACATTTCATCTAATATCAACAAAATGCAATATACAAGAACTGTGAGCAATAGCAAAGAGGTCAAAATCATAATTCTCAATTCATGAGGTAAAAATGTAGACATCTACTTCCAAAGCTTATTTGAGTTCCCATCTTAGGAGGCATGTACGTGAGAGAGGTAGAGATGAGGCTGGGAAATAACTGGCAGTTTAAACTAGGACAAGGGGACAAAGGAGATGCTGTGGGAAGTTATATATGGAATAGCAAGCAGGCCAACATTTATCATTCCATAACACACACACATACATACATGACACAAAAAAAGGTCCCTTTGTGACAAAGTGAAGATTCAAAAGGAGAGAATACAGGATGTGAAGAGTTAACAGTTCCGCAGAGAGGAAACTGATAACATCCTCCTCCTATAACCGTTAACGGTGATATCCCCCAGGCCAGACCCCATGACTCAGCCCACAGTAAATATTCCCCCAGGCCAGACCCTATGACAGCCTACAGTAAATATTCCCCCAGGCCAGACCCTATGACAGCCTACAGTAAATATTCCCCCAGGCCAGACCCTATGACAGCCTACAGTAAATATTCCCCCAGGCCAGACCCTATGACAGCCTACAGTAAATATTCCCCCAGGCCAGACCCTATGACAGCCTACAGTAAATATTCCCCCAGGCCAGACCCTATGACAGCCTACAGTAAATATTCCCCCAGGCCAGACCCCATGACTCAGCCCACAGTAAATATTCCCCCAGGCCAGACCCTATGACAGCCTACAGTAAATATTCCCCAGGCCAGACCCCATGACTCAGCCTACAGTAAATATTCCCCCAGGCCAGACCCTATGACAGCCTACAGTAAATATTCCCCCAGGCCAGACCCCATGACTCAGCCTACAGTAAATATTCCCCCAGGCCAGACCCTATGACAGCCTACAGTAAATATTCCCCCAGGCCAGACCCCATGACTCAGCCCACAGTAAATATTCCCCAGGCCAGACCCTATGACAGCCTACAGTAAATATTCCCCCAGGCCAGACCCCATGACTCAGCCCACAGTAAATATTCCCCCAGGCCAGACCCTATGACAGCCTACAGTAAATATTCCCCCAGGCCAGACCCTATGACAGCCTACAGTAAATATTCCCCCAGGCCAGACCCTATGACAGCCTACAGTAAATATTCCCCCAGGCCAGACCCTATGACTCAGCCTACAGTAAATATTCCCCCAGGCCAGACCCTATGACAGCCTACAGTAAATATTCCCCCAGGCCAGACCCTATGACAGCCTACAGTAAATATTCCCCCAGGCCAGACCCTATGACAGCCTACAGTAAATATTCCCCCAGGCCAGACCCTATGACAGCCTACAGTAAATATTCCCCAGGCCAGACCCTATGACAGCCTACAGTAAATATTCCCCCAGGCCAGACCCTATGACAGCCTACAGTAAATATTCCCCCAGGCCAGACCCTATGACAGCCTACAGTAAATATTCCCCCAGGCCAGACCCTATGACAGCCTACAGTAAATATTCCCCCAGGCCAGACCCTATGACAGCCCACAGTAAATATTCCCCCAGGCCAGACCCTATGACAGCCTACAGTAAATATTCCCCCAGGCCAGACCCTATGACAGCCTACAGTAAATATTCCCCCAGGCCAGACCCTATGACAGCCTACAGTAAATATTCCCCCAGGCCAGACCCTATGACAGCCTACAGTAAATATTCCCCCAGGCCAGACCCTATGACAGCCTACAGTAAATATTCCCCCAGGCCAGACCCTATGACAGCCTACAGTAAATATTCCCCCAGGCCAGACCCTATGACAGCCTACAGTAAATATTCCCCCAGGCCAGACCCTATGACAGCCTACAGTAAATATTCCCCCAGGCCAGACCCTATGACAGCCTACAGTAAATATTCCCCCAGGCCAGACCCTATGACAGCCTACAGTAAATATTCCCCAGGCCAGACCCTATGACAGCCTACAGTAAATATTCCCGCAGGCCAGACCCTATGACAGCCTACAGTAAATATTCCCCCAGGCCAGACCCTATGACAGCCCACAGTAAATATTCCCCCAGGCCAGACCCTATGACAGCCTACAGTAAATATTCCCCCAGGCCAGACCCTATGACAGCCTACAGTAAATATTCCCCCAGGCCAGACCCTATGACAGCCTACAGTAAATATTCCCCCAGGCCAGACCCTATGACAGCCTACAGTAAATATTCCCCCAGGCCAGACCCTATGACAGCCCACAGTAAATATTCCCCCAGGCCAGACCCTATGACAGCCTACAGTAAATATTCCCCCAGGCCAGACCCCATGACAGCCTACAGTAAATATTCCCCCAGGCCAGACCCTATGACAGCCCACAGTAAATATTCCCCCAGGCCAGACCCTATGACAGCCTACAGTAAATATTCCCCCAGGCCAGACCCTATGACTCAGCCCACAGTAAATATTCCCCCAGGCCAGACCCTATGACAGCCTACAGTAAATATTCCCCCAGGCCAGACCCTATGACCAGCCTACAGTAAATATTCCCCCAGGCCAGACCCCATGACTCAGCCCACAGTAAATATTCCCCCAGGCCAGACCCTATGACAGCCTACAGTAAATATTCCCCCAGGCCAGACCCTATGACAGCCTACAGTAAATATTCCCCCAGGCCAGACCCTATGACAGCCTACAGTAAATATTCCCCCAGGCCAGACCCTATGACTCAGCCTACAGTAAATATTCCCCCAGGCCAGACCCTATGACAGCCTACAGTAAATATTCCCCCAGGCCAGACCCTATGACAGCCTACAGTAAATATTCCCCCAGGCCAGACCCTATGACAGCCTACAGTAAATATTCCCCCAGGCCAGACCCTATGACAGCCTACAGTAAATAATAGAGTTGAACAAAGACAGGTGGAATTCTGGGACAGTTCCAGGAAAAAACAGGGAGTTCGGAGTTCCGTCAACAGCTGGAGTAATCAAACGGAACAGTGTCTCTGTTAAAACAAGGTGAAATACCTAAAGGACTAAGTGAACGGTTGTGTACATGGAATAAGGATATGTTTCTTTGATAATCTCAATAGAGTGTAGAACTATGCGTTCCATCTCATGTTTAAATGAGACCTCAATACCGAGCTATAATGTAGACACCTGCAATGAATTATACAGAGTGAAGCATTTACAGTTAACGTACTGTAAGCACACACACAAGCGCGCACACACCCACACACTTCAGGCTCACCTCACCCTTAACTGCCAGACGAAGTAACCACTAACATGATAATATTTTCATAGAACACACAGACTAGCAGGCTAATCTCCCTAGCAGTAATGCTCCTTTAGAGGGGAAATCAGCTGCTGAAACAATAACAAAGAGTTTCACGCCCCTGTTTTGGTATAAAGCTGACGGACGGGGCTGGAGAAATGTAACCACTCTCAAATTCATAGACGGAGCTATGGATGCAAGGACTGACCATCCATAAGTTATATTCTTAGAGAATCAATGGGTACATATCATTACTTTATAGGTACAAAAATGGATGTAGCAACTACAGATTGGCCCTTTAAGGCTTTGTTTGGCTCAAGTCTGGGCTGGGCTGGGCTCTGGGCTGGGCTCTAGGCTGGGCTCTGGGCTGGGCTCTGGGCTGGGCTCTGGGCTCTGGGCTGAGCTCTGGGCTGGGCTGGGCTCTGGGCTTGGCTCTGGGCTGGGCTCTAGGCTTGGCTCTGGCCTGGGATCTGGGCTCTAGGCTGAGCTCTGGGCTGGGCTGGGCTCTGGGCTGGGCTCTGGGCTGGGCTTGGCTCTGGGCTTGGCTCTGGGCTTGGCTCTGGGCTGGGATCTGGGCTCTAGGCTGGGCTCTGGGCTGGGCTCTGGGCTTGGCTCTGGGCTGGGCTCTGGGCTGGGCTCTGGGCTGGGCTCTGGGCTGGGCTCTGGGCTGGGCTCTGGGCTGGGCTCTGGGCTGGGCTGGGCTGGGCTCTGGGCTTGCCTCTGGGCTGGGCTGGGCTCTGTGCCGTTTACTTACTGTAATTTCCCCACCACACAAATAACACCAGCTCACTTCCCTCCCTCTGAGCATACTTCTCTAACAGTTAAGAGTTCAACTGAGAACGTTGATATTTGAGTTGGTTTGTTTGCTTTGGCTTAGCTTACAGAAACAAAGTCAAGTGCCAAAAGTTAGACTACTGCTCGATTTCCTTGTTTCCTCTCCTTCATGATCACTGATCTATCTGAAAGGTATTCAAAGGCAAAAGCAAGCAAAACATAGTGTAGTCTAAATCTATCCATCTGGGGGGAAACTAAAGGTAGCAAGGACATGAGTAGGAAATGGAGTAGTTAATCTCTTTAGGGAAAACCCATTGTGGACACATTCTCCACTATAACAATAACCTAGTCAATGATTATTAGTAAAGAACATCTCCTGGAGACTCCTTAGGCTGCGTTTACACAGGCAGGCAATTCTGATATTTTGCCCAATTATTGGCAAAAAAAACTGATCTGATTGGTCAAAATAATAATTATTAGTGGATAAATATCAGAATTGGTCTGCCTGTGTAAACACAGCCTTAGCTACCAACACCACAACTAAGTTTCAACTGACGTTAGCAACCTACAACAACAGTACACCTCAAACGTTAGTTTCAACTGACGTTAGCAACCTACAACAACAGTACACCTCAAACATTAGTTTCAACTGACGTTAGCAACCTACAACAACAGTACACCTCAAACGTTAGTTTCAACTGATGTTAGCAACCTACAACAACAGTACACCTCAAACGTTAGTTTCAACTGACGTTAGCAACCTACAACAACAGTACACCTCAAACGTTAGTTTCAACTGACGTTAGCAACCTACAACAACAGTACACCTCAAACGTTAGTTTCAACTGACGTTAGCAACCTACAACAACAGTACACCTCAAACGTTAGTTTCAACTGACGTTAGCAACCTACAACAACAGTACACCTCAAACGTTAGTTTCAACTGACGTTAGCAACCTACAACAACAGTACACCTCAAACGTTAGTTTCAACTGACGTTAGCAACCTACAACAACAGTACACCTCAAACGTTAGTTTCAACTGACGTTAGCAACCTACAACAACAGTACACCTCAAACGTTAGTTTCAACTGACGTTAGCAACCTACAACAACAGTACACCTCAAACGTTAGTTTCAACTGACGTTAGCAACCTACAACAACAGTACACCTCAAACGTTAGTTTCAACTGATGTTAGCAACCTACAACAACAGTACACCTCAAACGTTAGTTTCAACTGACGTTAGCAACCTACAACAACAGTACACCTCAAACGTTAGTTTCAACTGACGTTAGCAACCTACAACAACAGTACACCTCAAACGTTAGTTTCAACTGACGTTAGCAACCTACAACAACAGTACACCTCAAACATTAGTTTCAACTGACGTTAGCAACCTACAACAACAGTACACCTCAAACGTTAGTTTCAACTGACGTTAGCAACCTACAACAACAGTACACCTCAAACGTTAGTTTCAACTGACGTTAGCAACCTACAACAACAGTACACCTCAAACATTAGTTTCAACTGACGTTAGCAACCTACAACAACAGTACACCTCAAACATTAGTTTCAACTGACGTTAGCAACCTACAACAACAGTACACCTCAAACATTAGTTTCAACTGACGTTAGCAACCTACAACAACAGTACACCTCAAACGTTAGTTTCAACTGACGTTAGCAACCTACAACAACAGTACACCTCAAACGTTAGTTTCAACTGACGTTAGCAACCTACAACAACAGTACACCTCAAACGTTAGTTTCAACTGACGTTAGCAACCTACAACAACAGTACACCTCAAACATTAGTTTCAACTGACGTTAGCAACCTACAACAACAGTACACCTCAAACGTTAGTTTCAACTGACGTTAGCAACCTACAACAACAGTACACCTCAAACATTAGTTTCAACTGACGTTAGCAACCTACAACAACAGTACACCTCAAACGTTAGTTTCAACTGACGTTAGCAACCTACAACAACAGTACACCTCAAACGTTAGTTTCAACTGACTTTAGCAACCTACAACAACAGTACACCTCAAACGTTAGTTTCAACTGACGTTAGCAACCTACAACAACAGTACACCTCAAACGTTAGTTTCAACTGACGTTAGCAACCTACAACAACAGTACACCTCAAACATTAGTTTCAACTGACGTTAGCAACCTACAACAACAGTACACCTCAAACGTTAGTTTCAACTGACGTTAGCAACCTACAACAACAGTACACCTCAAACGTTAGTTTCAACTGACGTTAGCAACCTACAACAACAGTACACCTCAAACATTAGTTTCAACTGACGTTAGCAACCTACAACAACAGTACACCTCAAACATTAGTTTCAACTGACGTTAGCAACTTACAACAACAGTACACCTCAAACGTTAGTTTCAACTGACGTTAGCAACCTACAACAACAGTACACCTCAAACGTTAGTTTCAACTGACGTTAGCAACCTACAACAACAGTACACCTCAAACGTTAGTTTCAACTGACGTTAGCAACCTACAACAACAGTACACCTCAAACGTTAGTTTCAACTGACGTTAGCAACCTACAACAACAGTACACCTCAAATGTTAGTTTCAACTGACGTTAGCAACCTACAACAACAGTACACCTCAAACATTAGTTTCAACTGACGTTAGCAACCTACAACAACAGTACACCTCAAACGTTAGTTTCAACTGACGTTAGCAACCTACAACAACAGTACACCTCAAACGTTAGTTTCAACTGACGTTAGCAACCTACAACAACAGTACACCTCAAACATTAGTTTCAACTGACGTTAGCAACCTACAACAACAGTACACCTCAAACATTAGTTTCAACTGACGTTAGCAACTGTGATGTCACGAGAGGCTGTGTCCTGGAGGGACGTTACATCCCCCTGAGGTGGCTGCAAACCCAGACAGCTATGGCTCCATCTGCTGGTAGGGTCGGGAACTCCACCCCTCTATGGCCAATCTTCCCACGCAGCTGAAACAAATGAGGAGCTGATGAGTTGAAGGTTTGGGAAGGGAAGAGACACAGTCTCCAACCTGGGCTCTCTGGAGGACAAGAGTGCTGCACGTCCACTTCCATGAGGAATATAAGGATTTGGAGATACTTACCTTTGGGAAATACTCACCTTTGGATATATGCACCTGTGGAAATACGTGAGAGACATTTGGAAGGACTTTTTGCTGGGTTGGCCACTAGCTGCAACGTGGACTACAGTAAGGCTGGGGAAAAGTTATCTGAGCGAGTGAGAATTATGATTTTGGATGTGGAAGAGACATCCCTGAACTGTTAACCCTTAAAGAGCCACAAGAGAACAGAATTTTGTTATATTTT
This sequence comes from Coregonus clupeaformis, assembly GCF_020615455.1. NCBI lineage: Eukaryota > Metazoa > Chordata > Actinopteri > Salmoniformes > Salmonidae > Coregonus > Coregonus clupeaformis. Next base: position 60,816,396 of record NC_059208.1, on the reverse strand, counting down.
CGTTAATTTCCCAAGACCTATAATAAAATCCTTGTTTTGTTTGAACCTTGTCTCCTTGCACTACTTGAGCAATCCCGCTGAAAGCTGTGTAGCCTCTCGTGACGTCACAGATGGTGGAGAATACGGGCACGCTCAAGCGTTAATAGTGCATGTCAGAGGAGGATACCGAAGGTTTGATCACCCAGTTTTCCAAGTTGGCCGTAGGCTCCCCGCCGACTGAAATGGAGGACATATTGAAAGCCCTTGTTGCTGGCCAGCAAGCCCAGATGCAAGCAAACGTGGCTCTCTTGGAGGAGCAAAAGAAAGCCAACCTTCTGAAGGCAGAGGAATTGCAGTTGCAGAGACAGAGGGTGGTCCAAAATACCCGCCCAATAAAGGCAAGTGACTTTATATCTAAGATGGGAGCTACCGATGACATTGAGGCATACCTGCATGCATTTGAGGCCACGGCCACTAGGGAAGCCTGGCCCAAGCAACAGTGGGTTGGGCTGTTAGCCCCCCTTTCTAACCGGGGAATCGCTGAATGCTGTCCGGGACCTGGGCCCTGACCAGGTTACTGACTATGATGCCCTGAAGTCTGAGATCCTCAGCAGATATGGACTCACAAAGTTTGGTATGGCCCAGCGCTTTCACAGCTGGACCTTCCAACCAGACCAACCTCCTCGGGCGCAGATGCATGAACTTGTCCGAATCGCAAGGAAATGGCTGGATCCGCAGAGGAATACAGCAGCGGCGGTGGTGGAGGCCGTTGTGGTGGATCGTTACCTACGCGCCCTGCCTTATGAGGCAAAACGGTTCATCAGTCAACAGGCCTTGACCACGGCTGATCTGACCGTGGAAGCTGTGGAAAAGTACCAGGCCACAGCGGAGATGCTGAATGCTTCCCGAAAAGACCCCAGGAGTGCGGCCCCACCACAAATGGGAAGAACCCGTCCAAAGGACCCCAAGGTCTCGAACCCAGCCACGTCAGGACTTATCCCGGCTCCAGGGGGAGCCAGAAACCAGGCGGGTCCAAGAAGAGTACACCAGGAGGGGGAAACTCGACAGTGTTACCGGTGTGGGGAGATGGGACATATCTCCTGGCAGTGTGGGAAACCAGCCGATGAACCTATGCCCACTGCGGAGTCCTCCAGCTCAGCACCCACACACCGTGTTGCCTCGCTCTTGGGAGTCGTAGATGGCGGCCCAGATCGACCCCCCCACCTGCCCGGTAACTGTGAATCACCATGATGTGGAGGCCTTACTGGATTCTGGTAGCCGGGCCACCCTGGTGCGTAAGGATTTGGTGGGCCCAACGTGTCTGACCCCGGGGAAAGTCCTCCCAGTTTCCTGTGTCCATGGGGACACCAGAGAATACCCCATTACTGAACTTACAATGACCAGCACACGGGGAACCATACACACGACGGCGGGGGTGGTTGATTCCCTCCCCGTCCCTGTCCTAATTGGACGAGACTGCCCAGCCTTTTACCCACTCTGGAGAGAGTCTCAGGAGAGGATAACCCGAGTACCTCGGAAACGGAGAGGCAAGACTCATCCTGGGAAGGCTCCGGTGCAATCCTCCGAGTTACTCACTCCCACCCGGGCGCTGATAGGGATGGCAGGTGCCCAGACCGACACCGAGACTGGTCCGGATACGGGAGAAGAGAACGCAGCCCAGGAAAGTGCTCCGTTCTCCAGTGAAGAAGACGTCCCAGGCACCCAAGAGCTTCCCCCTCTCACAGGCCAGTATGGTACGGCTCAATTACAAGATCCTACTCTTGCAAATGCCTTAAGAAATGTGCAGGTATTAGAAGGTGTAGTGTTAGGTGATAAGACAAACCCTACTTACCCCCATTTCGCAGTAAACCGGGGGTTAGTATATCAGATAGTCAAGAAAAATGATGAAGTGCATGAACAGCTCCTCGTGCCACAGCCCTATCGGGCCACAGTACTCAACCTAGCACACACACACCCGCTAGGGGCCCACTTGGGGGTAGAGAAGACTAAGGAAAGAATCATGCAACGTTTCTTTTGGCCAGGAGTACACAAAGAGATAGAGAACTACTGCCGTAGTTGCCCTGAGTGTCAGCAGGTTGCGCCAAAGCCCACATATAGAAACCCGCTCATTCCCTTGCCCATTATCGAAACTCCTTTTGAGAGGATTGGATTAGACATAGTCGGGCCCTTACCGAAAAGTTCCAGGGGACATCAATACATTCTGGTCATTCTGGACTATGCATCCCGGTACCCGGAGGCCATTCCGCTGAGGAAGGCTACATCCAGACAAATCGCCAAGGAGCTGTTCCGTCTCTCAACTAGTCTGGGAATCCCAAAAGAGATATTGACGGACCAAGGGACTCCATTCATGTCCAGGGTGATGAAAGAACTCTGTGCTTTACTGAAAATCAAACAGCTGAGAACCTCGGTCTACCACCCCCAAACAGATGGCCTAGTCGAACGTTTTAACAAAACACTAAAATCCATGCTGCGGAAAGCGGTAGGGGAAGATGGGCGCAACTGGGATCAGCTGTTACCCTACATATTATTTGCGGTGAGAGAGGTACCTCAGTCTTCTACTGGTTTTTCACCCTTTGAGCTCTTGCTTTCCTACAGACCCAGAGGACTGCTCGACATCGCCAAGGAGGCCTGGGAGGAGCAGCCATGCCAACAGCGGACACTGATCGACCATGTCGGGGCTATGAGGGAGAGAATGAAGGCCATCTATCCCATGATGCGGGAACACCTGGAGGCCAGTCAGCGGCAACAGCAAGCCTCCTACAACAGATCTGCTCAACCCAGGGAGTTTAAGCCGGGGGACAGAGTGCTGGTCCTGGTGCCAACCGTTGAGTGTAAATTCCTGGCAACCTGGCAAGGACCATATGAGGTCATTGAACGCATGGGAGAAGTAAACTACAAGGTGAGGCAACCAGATAAAAGAAAAACTGAGCAGATTTATCATGTTAACCTTTTAAAGAAGTGGCACGCCAGAGAGGCGCTGTTCAGCTGTCTACCCCCCACAGAGACCAAGGAACCGGCGCGAGAAGAGGTTCAGCTGGGTCCAAATCTGTCCCCACATCAACGACAGATGGCCCTGGAACTCGTGGAGCAGAACCAGGATGTCTTCTCCTCCCTTCCCGGTCACACAGAGGTGGTCCAACATGAGATCCGCACCATGCCTGGCCGAACGGTAAACCAGCGCCCGTACCGCGTGCCAGAGGCTCGTAAAGTGGTTATACAGAAGGAGGTAAGGAAGATGCGGGAGTTGGGAGTAATCGAAGAGTCCCACAGTGCCTGGGCAAGTCCCATCGTACTAGTTCCCAAGCCAGACGGTTCAGTACGATTTTGTAATGACTATCGAAAGTTGAATGAAGTGTCTGAATTTGATGCATACCCAATGCCTCGTGTCGATGATTTAATAGACTCCTTGGGGGCATGCTCGTTTCCTAACCACTCTTGATCTCACAAAAGGCTACTGGCAGGTGCCCCTGACCCCGGCGTCTAAGGAGAAGACAGCCTTTGCCACCCCGGAGGGGCTCTACCAGTATACCCGACTTCCGTTTGGTCTCCACGGGGCACCTGCCACGTTCCAACGCCTGATGGATCGAGTCCTTGCGCCCCACAAGAGGTACGCAGCGGCTTATTTGGATGATGTTGTTATACAAAGTCCGGATTGGGCCAGCCACATACCCCGGGTACAAGCGGTGCTGGATTCGCTCAGGGAAGCAGGGCTCACGGCAAACCCGAAGAAGTGCAAGCTGGCCTTCAGTGAGACAAACTACCTGGGGTACACCATTGGGCGGGGGTTGGTCAAACCACAGGAAGCCAAACTGCGGGCCATACAGGACTGGCCGCAGCCCATCACCAAGAAGCAAGTAAGGTCATTTTTGGGCCTCGCTGGCTACTATAGACGCTTTATTGCAGATTTTGCTACCATAGCTGCACCGTTGACGGAGCTGACGACCAAACGCCACTCACGAATGGTGAAGTGGAACCCTGCGGCGGAGGCGACTTTCCTCAACCTGAAGCGAGCACTCTGCTCCAGTCCGATCCTGGTGGCACCAGACTTCAAGAAGGAATTCATTGTCCAAGCGGATGCTTCGGAGGTGGGTCTGGGTGCTGTCCTCACCCAGGCACATGACGGTGAAGAACATCCCATTCTCTACCTAAGCAGAAAGTTACTTCCAAGAGAGAAGAACTATTCAACGGTGGAGAAAGAATGTCTGGCTGTAGTCTGGGCCCTGGAGTCCCTCTCGGTTCTATCTCCTGGGCCGACGTTTCATGGTGGTATCTGATCATGCCCCTCTGCAGTGGATGGCCAAGAACAAGGAATCAAACAGTAGAGTAACCAGATGGTTTTGAGCTTGCAACCGTTTAACTTTTCTGTTGTCAACAGGGCTGGCAAGCACCACGGCAATGCGGACGCCCTCTCCCGGCGTGATGCCTTCTTCGCTGCCTTTACCCCGACGAGGACGTCGGTCCCGAGGAGGGGGATGTGTGATGTCACGAGAGGCTGTGTCCTGGAGGGACGTTACATCCCCCTGAGGTGGCTGCAAACCCAGACAGCTATGGCTCCATCTGCTGGTAGGGTCGGGAACTCCACCCCTCTATGGCCAATCTTCCCACGCAGCTGAAACAAATGAGGAGCTGATGAGCTGAAGGTTTGGGAAGGGAAGAGACACAGTCTCCAACCTGGGCTCTCTGGAGGACAAGAGTGCTGCACGTCCACTTCCATGAGGAATATAAGGATTTGGAGATACTTACCTTTGGGAAATACTCACCTTTGGATATATGCACCTGTGGAAATACGTGAGAGACATTTGGAAGGACTTTTTGCTGGGTTGGCCACTAGCTGCAACGTGGACTACAGTAAGGCTGGGGAAAAGTTATCTGAGCGAGTGAGAATTATGATTTTGGATGTGGAAGAGACATCCCTGAACTGTTAACCCTTAAAGAGCCACAAGAGAACAGAATTTTGTTATATTTTCGTTAATTTCCCAAGACCTATAATAAAATCCTTGTTTTGTTTGAACCTTGTCTCCTTGCACTACTTGAGCAATCCCGCTGAAAGCTGTGTAGCCTCTCGTGACGTCACACAACCTACAACAACAGTACACCTCAAACGTTAGTTTCAACTGACGTTAGCAACCTACAACAACAGTACACCTCAAACGTTAGTTTCAACTGACGTTAGCAACCTACAACAACAGTACACCTCAAAGCGTTAGTTTCAACTGACGTTAGCAACCTACAACAACAGTACACCTCAAACGTTAGTTTCAACTGACGTTAGCAACCTACAACAACAGTACACCTCAAACGTTAGTTTCAACTGACGTTAGCAACCTACAACAACAGTACACCTCAAACGTTAGTTTCAACTGACGTTAGCAACCTACAACAACAGTACACCTCAAACGTTAGTTTCAACTGACGTTAGCAACCTACAACAACAGTACACCTCAAACGTTAGTTTCAACTGACGTTAGCAACCTACAACAACAGTACACCTCAAACGTTAGTTTCAACTGACGTTAGCAACCTACAACAACAGTACACCTCAAACATTAGTTTCAACTGACGTTAGCAACTTACAACAACAGTACACCTCAAACGTTAGTTTCAACTGACGTTAGCAACCTACAACAACAGTACACCTCAAACGTTAGTTTCAACTGACGTTAGCAACCTACAACAACAGTACACCTCAAACGTTAGTTTCAACTGACGTTAGCAACCTACAACAACAGTACACCTCAAACGTTAGTTTCAACTGACGTTAGCAACCTACAACAACAGTACACCTCAAACGTTAGTTTCAACTGACGTTAGCAACCTACAACAACAGTACACCTCAAACGTTAGTTTCAACTGACGTTAGCAACCTACAACAACAGTACACCTCAAACGTTAGTTTCAACTGACGTTAGCAACCTACAACAACAGTACACCTCAAACGTTAGTTTCAACTGACGTTAGCAACCTACAACAACAGTACACCTCAAACGTTAGTTTCAACTGACGTTAGCAACCTACAACAACAGTACACCTCAAACGTTAGTTTCAACTGACGTTAGCAACCTACAACAACAGTACACCTCAAACGTTAGTTTCAACTGACGTTAGCAACCTACAACAACAGTACACCTCAAACGTTAGTTTCAACTGACGTTAGCAACCTACAACAACAGTACACCTCAAACGTTAGTTTCAACTGACGTTAGCAACCTACAACAACAGTACACCTCAAACGTTAGTTTCAACTGACGTTAGCAACCTACAACAACAGTACACCTCAAACGTTAGTTTCAACTGACGTTAGCAACCTACAACAACAGTACACCTCAAACGTTAGTTTCAACTGACGTTAGCAACCTACAACAACAGTACACCTCAAACGTTAGTTTCAACTGACGTTAGCAACCTACAACAACAGTACACCTCAAACAAGGTCTGTGTTTCCCGCTGTGACGTTTTCATAACCGTGTAAATCTCTCTCTGACAAGGTGACTTTTATCAATACAATGTATTCAGCTCTATTTCCTCTGATTTGCTTAATTAGCACCGAAGTAGACATCAAGACTACAAATCCCTGCAGGTCATCTCTAGCTGACGCCTCCAAAAACGAAGGATATATTGAACATTTTAATTTACTGTTCCAAGACCAAAACCATAAATAAGACAACGAATATTGCAAAACAAAAATGCTTTTTGGTCTTGTGTCTTGTGTAGAGAATACTATCCTCGTAGCAGTCAGATATTTACTATGTGCCATGGATACTAGGCTAGTTTTTTTCAAAGACGCTACATATAATAAAGTATGTGGACATCCCTTCAAATTAGTGGATTCTATATTTCAGCCACACCTGTTGCGGACAGGGTGTATAAAATCTAGCACACAGCCACGCAATCTCCATAAACAAACATTGGCAGTAGAATGGCCTTACTGAAGAGCTAAGTGACTTTCAACGTGGCACCGTCATAGGATGCCACCTTTCCATTGAAGTCAGTTCGTCAAATGTCCGCCCTGCTAGAGCTGCCCCCGGTCAACTGTAAGTGTTGTTATTGTGAAGTGGAAACGTCTTAGCCGCGAAGTGGTAGGCCACACAAGCTCACAGAATTTTGTAAACTCCAAACTGCCTCTGGAAGCAACTTCAGCACAATAACTCTTCATGAAAGGGGTTTTCATGGCCGAGCAGCTGCACACAATCCTAAGATCACCATGCGCTATGCCAAGCGTCGGCTGGAGTGGTGTAAAGGTCGCCGCCATTGGACTCTGGAGCAGTGGAAACGCGTTCTCTGGAGTGATGAATAACGCTTCACCATCTGGCAGCCCGACGGACAAATCTGGGTTTGGTGGATGCCAGGAGAACGCTACCTGCCCCAATGCATAGTGCCAACTGTAAAGTTTGGTGGAGGAGGAATAATGGTCTGGGGCAGTTTTTTCATGGTTCGGGCTAGGCCCCTTAATGCTTAATGCTACAGCCAACATTCTCCTACACCACTATTCCCAACATCTTATACCCCATAGCTTGTAAATAAACCCTTTTTATAACTTCTATCATTATTATAGTGTAATGAATGGTGTAATGTACACAAAATATTGGAGTCTTGTATTAAATGCATTATGAAGAAAATTGTGTAATGTAGGATGGAATTAAGCCACACAAAAACTCACAAAATCTGCATTTTGTGTGTGAATGATGGAAGGATCTTGCCCCAGCTGTCCATTGGAGTGTGTGTAGTGAACTTGGGCAGTATACGGGGGTATTTGGAAATAGCCGTGGGATGGTTTTTCAATACCATTGAAGCTATTTCTTTGAAGTTTTTCAAACATTTGAATATTTGTAGCTACTTTAAGTAAATACCTGCAGGCAACTTGTGCAATACATTAGGAGATAAAGCTGATCACGTTCTTCATTTCACCGGTCACATTATTTTTACATTATGAAGCTTAGCGTAGTTCCCCAGAACAGCTGAGCCAGTCACGTGTTTGTTTGTAAACAGCACAACGGGAGATAACGGGAGCAGGTCAAATCAAATCAAATGTTATTGGTCGCTTACACACCTTTAGCAGATGTTATTGCGGGTTTTAAGCTAAATGCTTGTGTTCCTAGCTCCAACAGTGCAGGTGAGTCCAGCTGTGTACTGAGAGGGGTTGCGTTTTATATTGAAATATATATATATATTTTTTTCTTCAATAGTGATTAGGGGACGTGCAACTCTAGTTTTTCTTCACAGAAAATACGTGCAACTATAGTTTTCCTTCACAGAAAATACGTGCAACTATAGTTTTCCTTCACAGAAAAATACGTGCAACTATAGTTTCCCTTCACAGAAAAATAAGTGCAACACATTCTTCATATCCAGAGCGACTTACAGTCAGTGCATGGCAGCCACACTAATGTTTATCATACACTGCTCAAAAAAATAAAGGGAACACTTAAACAACACAATGTAACTCCAAGTCAACCACACTTCTGTGAAATCAAACTGTCCACTTAGGAAGCAACACTGATTGAGAATACATGTCACATGCTGTTGTGCAAATGGAATAGACAACAGGTGGAAATTATAGGCAATTAGCAAGACACCCCCAATAAAGGACTGGTTTTGCAGGTGGTGACCACAGACCACTTCTCAGTTCCTATGCTTCCTGGCTGATGTTTTGGTCACTTTTGAATGCTGGCGGTGCTTTCACTCTAGTGGTAGCATGAGACGGAGTCTACAACCCACACAAGTGGCTCAGGTAGTGCAGCTTATCCTGGATGGCACATCAATGCGAGCTGTGGCAAGAAGGTTTGTTGTGTCTGTCAGCGTAGTGTCCAGAGCATGGAGGCGCTACCAGGAGACAGGCCAGTACATCAGGAGACGTGGAGGAGGCCGTAGGAGGGCAACAACCCAGCAGCAGGACTGCTACCTCCACCTTTGTGCAAGGAGGAGCATGAGGAGCACTGCCAGAGCCCTGCAAAATGACCTCCAGCAGGCCACAAATGTGCATGTGTCTGCTCAAACGGTCAGAAACAGACTGCATGAGGGTGGTATGAGGGCCCGACGTCCACAGGTGGGGGTTGTGCTTACAGCCCAACACCGTGCAGGACGTTTGGCATTTGCCAGAAAACACCAAGACTGGCAAATTCGCCACTGGCGCCCTGTGCTCTTCACAGATGAAAGCAGGTTCAGACTGAGCACGTGACAGACGTGACAGAGTCTGGAGACGCCGTGGAGAATGTTCTGCTGCCTGCAACATCCTCCAGCATGACCGGTTTGGCGGTGGGTCAGTCATGGTGTGGGGTGGCATTTCTTTGGGGGCCGCACAGCCCTCCATGTGCTCGGCCAGAGGTAGCCTGACTGCCATTAGGTACCGAGATGAGATCCTCAGACCCCTTGTGAGACCATATGCTGGTGCGGTTGGCCCTGGGTTCCTCCTAATGCAAGACAATGCTAGACCTCATGTGGCTGGAGTGTGTCAGCAGTTCCTGCAAGAGGAAGGCATTGATGCTATGTACTGGCCCGCCCGTTCCCCAGACCTGAATCCAATTGAGCACATCTGGGACATCATGTCTCGCTCCATCCACCAACGCCACGTTGCACCACAGACTGTCCAGGAGTTGGCGGAGATCCCTCAGGAGACCATCCGCCACCTCATCAGGAGCATGCCCAGGCGTTGTAGGGAGGTCATACAGGCACGTGGAGGCCACACACATTACTGAGCCTCATTTTGACTTGTTTTAAGGACATTACATCAAAGTTGGATCTGCCTGTAGTGTGGTTTTCCACTTAAATTTTGAGGGTGACTCCAAATCCAGACCTGCATGAGTTGATACATTTGATTTCCATTGTTAATTTTTGTGTGATTTTGTTGTCAGCCCATTCAACTATGTAAAGAAAAAAGTATTTCATAAGATTATTTCATTCATTCAGATCTAGGATGTGTTATTTTAGTGTTCCCTTTATTTTTTTGAGCAGTGTAGAAAGAACGTAGCCAGCTATATCTCATAAAGTTTCACTTAAAAGTTAATCTTGCAGTTTACTGGAGAAAACTAGGCAGGCGACACCTAGAAAAGTAGCTACACGTCAGAGCGCCGAACGCCTGTTCGTGAATTCCTCATCTGGGTGGAGAAGTGCAACTGAAGCAGGAAGTCAGTACAATGCTGAGCAGAAAATTACAACGTGAAGCATTTTACATCAGAGTTTATAAAACGCAGCAAGATAATTCTTATGCGTTTTATCAGTTTTTTCCTCCATAGGAAACGCAGAATTCTGCATTAAAGCGACCCCTAAATTTTACTTGCTAGTTCATTTAAGTAAGTGGCTGAATTAATAAGGTGCATCATATCGTGTTGGCTTTTTTGCCGTGTTTGAGAAGTCAAAGCCCTTTAGATGAGTTCTCTGTACAGCTGCCTCCATCTTTACATTTAAGTCATTTAGCAGACGCTCTTATCCAGAGCGACTTACAAGAGCAATTAGGGTTAAGTGCCTTGCTCAAGGGCACATCGACAGATTTTTAACCTAGTCGGCTCGGGGATTAGAACCAGCGACCTTTCGGGTTACTGGCACAACGCTCTTAACCACTAAGCCACCTGATTTCCTTCTGTTTTTCTCCTCTCTGTTCTAGGCCTTTCTCCTCTCCCCCTCTTCTCTGAGCAGAGTAGGCAGGCCTGTTGCCCTAGCAACAGCCCTTAAGACAAGCATGCGTCAAAACTCTGTTCATTTACACAATGTTGATCATTCACATCTGTTTGTAAATGTCCAAACTCACCAAAAATGACATTTGGTAGCTCCTATATGTATAACTTTATGAGCTGGATTGCCTGTTTTGTTTATTTTCGTTTGCACTCGTTAGCCTATTTAGCTAGCAGCTTCCATTGAAATATGCCATTACTTGTGCTAATTTTGTTGGCATTCTGGTAATAGACGCCCACCAATGGGCTTTTTTTGTTAGCCCCACCGTAAGGCGCTACAGAGGGTAGTGCGTACGGCCCAGTACATCACTGGGGCCAAGCTTCCTGCCATCCAGGACCTATATACCAGGCGGTGTCAGAGGAAGGCCCGAAAAATGGTCAAAGACTCCAGCCACCCAAGTCATAGACTGTTCTCTCTGCTACCGTATGGCAAGCGGTACCGGAGCACCAAGTCTAGGTCCAAAAGGCTCCTTAACAGCTTCTACCCCAAGCCATAAGACTGCTGAACAATTAATCAAATGGCCACCCGGACTATTTACATTGAGCTGAGCAGAAAATTACAACGTGAAGCATTTTACATCAGAGTTTATAAAACGCAGCAAGATAATTCTTGTGCGTTTTATCAGTTTTTTCCTCCATAGGAAACGCAGAATTCTGCATTAAAGCGACCCCTAAATTTTACTTGCTAGTTCATTTAAGTAAGTGGCTGAATTAATAAGGTGCATCATATCGTGTTGGCTTTTTTGCCGTGTTTGAGAAGTCAAAGCCCTTTAGATGAGTTCTCTGTACAGCTGCCTCCATCTTTACATTTAAGTCATTTAGCAGACGCTCTTATCCAGAGCGACTTACAAGAGCAATTAGGGTTAAGTGCCTTGCTCAAGGGCACATCGACAGATTTTTAACCTAGTCGGCTCGGGGATTAGAACCAGCGACCTTTCGGGTTACTGGCACAACGCTCTTAACCACTAAGCCACCTGATTTCCTTCTGTTTTTCTCCTCTCTGTTCTAGGCCTTTCTCCTCTCCCCTCTTCTCTGAGCAGAGTAGGCAGGCCTGTTGCCCTAGCAACAGCCCTTAAGACAAGCATGCGTCAAAACTCTGTTCATTTACACAATGTTGATCATTCACATCTGTTTGTAAATGTCCAAACTCACCAAAAATGACATTTGGTAGCTCCTATATGTATAACTTTATGAGCTGGATTGCCTGTTTTGTTTATTTTCGTTTGCACTCGTTAGCCTATTTAGCTAGCAGCTTCCATTGAAATATGCCATTACTTGTGCTAATTTTGTTGGCATTCTGGTAATAGACGCCCACCAATGGGCTTTTTTTGTTAGCCCCACCGTAAGGCGCTACAGAGGGTAGTGCGTACGGCCCAGTACATCACTGGGGCCAAGCTTCCTGCCATCCAGGACCTATATACCAGGCGGTGTCAGAGGAAGGCCCGAAAAATGGTCAAAGACTCCAGCCACCCAAGTCATAGACTGTTCTCTCTGCTACCGTATGGCAAGCGGTACCGGAGCACCAAGTCTAGGTCCAAAAGGCTCCTTAACAGCTTCTACCCCCAAGCCATAAGACTGCTGAACAATTAATCAAATGGCCACCCGGACTATTTACATTGAGCTGAGCAGAAAATTACAACGTGAAGCATTTTACATCAGAGTTTATAAAACGCAGCAAGATAATTCTTATGCGTTTTATCAGTTTTTTCCTCCATAGGAAACGCAGAATTCTGCATTAAAGCGACCCCTAAATTTTACTTGCTAGTTCATTTAAGTAAGTGGCTGAATTAATAAGGTGCATCATATCGTGTTGGCTTTTTTGCCGTGTTTGAGAAGTCAAAGCCCTTTAGATGAGTTCTCTGTACAGCTGCCTCCATCTTTACATTTAAGTCATTTAGCAGACGCTCTTATCCAGAGCGACTTACAAGAGCAATTAGGGTTAAGTGCCTTGCTCAAGGGCACATCGACAGATTTTTAACCTAGTCGGCTCGGGGATTAGAACCAGCGACCTTTCGGGTTACTGGCACAACGCTCTTAACCACTAAGCCACCTGATTTCCTTCTGTTTTTCTCCTCTCTGTTCTAGGCCTTTCTCCTCTCCCCCTCTTCTCTGAGCAGAGTAGGCAGGCCTGTTGCCCTAGCAACAGCCCTTAAGACAAGCATGCGTCAAAACTCTGTTCATTTACACAATGTTGATCATTCACATCTGTTTGTAAATGTCCAAACTCACCAAAAATGACATTTGGTAGCTCCTATATGTATAACTTTATGAGCTGGATTGCCTGTTTTGTTTATTTTCGTTTGCACTCGTTAGCCTATTTAGCTAGCAGCTTCCATTGAAATATGCCATTACTTGTGCTAATTTTGTTGGCATTCTGGTAATAGACGCCCACCAATGGGCTTTTTTTGTTAGCCCCACCGTAAGGCGCTACAGAGGGTAGTGCGTACGGCCCAGTACATCACTGGGGCCAAGCTTCCTGCCATCCAGGACCTATATACCAGGCGGTGTCAGAGGAAGGCCCGAAAAATGGTCAAAGACTCCAGCCACCCAAGTCATAGACTGTTCTCTCTGCTACCGTATGGCAAGCGGTACCGGAGCACCAAGTCTAGGTCCAAAAGGCTCCTTAACAGCTTCTACCCCCAAGCCATAAGACTGCTGAACAATTAATCAAATGGCCACCCGGACTATTTACATTGACACCCCCCCCCCCCTCCTCAACCAGTCCTGGGACCATTGGATAGTTGGGATCCTTGCTCTCAAAGAGCTGCTTGAATGTCTTCGGGTCTGCGTCTATAAGGTCAAGTGCAAAATGGAGGAAGTTAACAATCTGTGGCTTAGATTTAATTCAAAGTTGACACAAATGATAAACTAAGCAATACGATGCAACAAACTACCTCACATATGAAAGACTACCACACAGGCCAGTTCTATAGCCTACACATGGAGAACCTTAAGGCCCAGACATTTACATTTTACTCATTTAGCAGACGCTCTTATCCAGAGCGACTTACAGTCAGTGCATACATATTCATACTGGCCCCCCGTGGGAATCGAACCCACAACCCTGGCGTTGCGAATGCCATGCTCTACCAACTGAGCTACACGGGACTGACTAATACAGTACCAACTAATACTACTCATTACCTCTGTAGCTCAGCTGGTAGAGCACGGCGCTTGTAACGCCAGGGTAGTGGGTTCGATCCCCGGGACCACCCATACGTAAAAATGTATGCACGCATGACTGTAAGTCGCTTTGGATAAAAGCGTCTGCTAAGTGGCATATTATTATTATTATTATTATTATTATTATATTATTATCTGACAGACAGCCCATACAGGACCAACCAACACTACTCACCTGACAGACAGGGCAGCTGTGGACCAGTGCTGCCTTGGCTGCAGTCTTCTGGTCAGCAGCTGCTCTGTTCTTAGCAGCCGCCGCCTTCGCATCCGTCAACAAGTTCAGCTTCAACTTGAGAGTGGAGCAAGTGTTATATATCAATACCGTTGACAATACCCCTCCCCTTCCCTCCATTGTACCCATAGTGCAGAAAAGTGACTTGATAACAGTGGCCAGTTCCAGACCTGAATGGCAGGAGGGTGTGCAGGCTTTTGTTCCAGCCCAGCACACACCTGATAACAAATCATAGTATCACCGTGAATTTGTTAAGTTGATTATTTAAGTCAGGTGTTACAGCTGGGCCGGGACAAAACCCTGCACACACTCCTGCTCTTCAGGACTTCCTGCAATGACTGAAACCAGACCAAAGCAGGAGAACAGTGTTCCAGGTTGAAACAGCTGACCTAGTTGAGAGGTGATGAGACTCAGAACAGTGTTCCAGGTTGAAACAGCTGACCTAGTTGAGAGGTGATGAGACTCAGAACAGTGTTCCAGGTTGAAACAGCTGACCTAGTTGAGAGGTGATGAGACTCAGAACAGTGTTCCAGGTTGAAACAGCTGACCTAGTTGAGAGGTGATGAGACTCAGGCACATCCATTGGTTCTGGAATAGAATGGTGCAAATAAGGTTTGCAATTTGGCATCAATAACATGACAGTAATTCTACCTCAAAAACAAACGTGTGAATCCCAATTCATTTAAAAGCCACCATAGCAGGTAGGACTAAATATGGTTCCATAACCTCGCCTACTAGCTATACCAATGATCTGCTGTCCAGGGGGTAACAGCAAACAGATCAATATCTTCCTGCAGTAAAGCATGCACACTGTTGACTCAAATCAAATCAAATCAAAGTTGATTCGTCACATACACGTGTTTAGCAGATGTTATAGCGGGTGTAGCAAAATGCTTGTGTTTCTAGCTCCGACAGTGCATTAATATCTAACAATTTCACAACATATACCCAATACACACAAAACTAGTAAGGAATGGGATTTAAGATTATATACAGTGAGGGAAAAAACAATTTGATCCCCTGCTGATTTTGTACGTTTGCCCACTGACAAAGACATGATCAGTCTATAATTTTAATGGTAGGTTTATTTGAACAGTGAGAGACAGAATAACAACAACAAAATCCAGAAAAACGCATGTCAAAAACGATATAAATTGATTTGCATTTTAATGAGGGAAATAAGTATTTGACCCCTCTGCAAAACATGACTTAGTACTTGGTTGCAAAACCCTTGTTGGCAATCACAGAGGTCAGACGTTTCTTGTAGTTGGCCACCAGGTTTGCACACATCTCAGGAGGGATTTTGTCCCACTCCTCTTTGCAGATCTTCTCCAAGTCATTAAGGTTTCGGTCCCAGCTTTGATGCACCTGTACTGACCTCGCCTTCTGGATGATAGCGGGGTGAACAGGCAGTGGCTCGGGTGGTTGATGTCGTTGATCATCTTTTTGGCCTTCCTGTGACATCGGGTGCTGTATGTGTCTTGGAGGGCGGGTAGATTGCCCCCGGTAATGCGTTCGGCAGACCGCACCACCCTCTGGAGAGCCCTGCGGTTGTGGGCGGTGCAGTTGCCGTACCAGGCGATGATACAGCCCGACAGGATG
This sequence comes from Coregonus clupeaformis, assembly GCF_020615455.1. Taxonomy (NCBI): domain Eukaryota; kingdom Metazoa; phylum Chordata; class Actinopteri; order Salmoniformes; family Salmonidae; genus Coregonus; species Coregonus clupeaformis. The sequence continues at coordinate 60,800,715 of NC_059208.1, read as the reverse complement.
CTCTCAATTGTGCATCTGTATAAGTTTGTGAGGGTTTTAGGTGATAAGCCACATTTCTTCAGCCTCCTGGGGTTGAAGAGGCTCTGTTGCGCCTTCTTCACCACACTGTCTGTGTGGGTGGACCATTTCAGTTTGTCAGTGATGTGTACGCCAAGGAAGCTTTCCACCTTCTCCACTGCGGTCCCGTCGATGTGGATAGGGGGGGGTGCACCCTCTGCTGTTTCCTGAAGTCCACGATCATCTCCTTTATTTTGTTGACGTTGAGTGAGATGTTATTTTACTGGTACCACACTCCCAGAGCCCTCACCTCCTCCCTGTAGGCGGTCTCGTCATTGTTGGTAATCAGGCCTACTACTGTTGTGTCGTCTGCAAACTTGATGATTGAGTTGGAGGCGTGCTTGGCCACGCAGTCATGGGTGAACAGGGAGTACAGGAGGGGGCTGAGCACGCACCCTTGTGGGGCCCCAGTGTTGAGGATCAGCTAAGTGGAGATGTTGTTTCCTACCTTCACCACCTGGGGGCGGCCCGTCAGGGAGTCCAGGACCCAGTTGCACAGGGCGGGGTTCAGACCCAGGGCCTCGAGCTTAATGATGAGCTTGGAGGGTACTATGGTATTGAATGCTGAGCTATAGTCAATGAACAGCATTCTTACATACGTATTCCTCTTGTCCAGATGGGATAGGGCAGTGTGCAGTGTGATGGCAATTGCATCGTCTGTGGATCTATTGGGGGCGGTAAGCAAATTGAAGTGGGTCTACGGTGACAGGTAAGTTAGAGGTGATATGATCCTTGACTAGTCTCTCAAAGCACTTCATGATGACAGAGGTGAGTGCTACAGGGCGATAGTCATTTAGTTCAGTTACCTTTGCTTACTTGGGTACAGGAACAATGGTGGGCATCTTGAAGCATGTGGGAACAACAGACTGGGAAAGGGAGATATTTAATATGTCCATGAACACACCAGCCAGCTGGTCTGCGCATGCTCTGAGGACGCGGCTAAGGATGCCGTCTGCGCCGGCAGCCTTGCGGGGGTTAACATGCTTAAATGTCAGTGGCACTGTATTATCCTCAAAGCGGGCGAAGAAGGTGTTTAGCTTGTCTGGAAGCGAGACGTCGGTGTCGGCGACGAGGCTGGTTTTCCTTTTGTAGTCCGTGATTGTCTGTAGAACCTGCCACATACATCTCGTGTCTGAGCCGTTGAATTGCGACTCCACTTTGTCTCTATACTGATGTTTTGCCAGTTTAATTGCCTTGCGGAGTGAGTAGCTACACTGTTTGTATTCTGCCATATTCCCAGTCACCTTGCCATGGTTGAATGCTGTGGTTCGCGCTTTCAGATTTGCGCGAATGCTGCCGTCTATCCACGGTTTCTGGTTCGGGTAGGTTTTAATTGTCACAGTGGGCACATCACCTATACACTTCCTGATAAACTCAGTCACTGTTTCAGTGTATATGTCTAAATTATTTTCAGAAGCTAACCGGAACATATCCCAGTCCACGTGATCAAAACAATCTTGAAGCGTGGATTCCAATTGGTCAGACCAGCGTTGAATAGTCCTTAGCACGGGTACTTCCTGTTTGAGTTTCTGCCTATAGGAAGGGAGAAGCAAAATGGAGTTGTGGTCAGACTTGCCGAAAGGAGGGCGGGGGAGGGCCTTATAACCATCCCGGAAGTTTGAATAGCAATGGTCGAGGATTTTAGCAGCGCGAGTACAACAGTCGATATGCATCGCAGTGCTAGCTGTGCCACTAGAGATCCTGGTTCTAGTCCAGGCTCTGTCGCAGCCGGCCGCGACCGGGAGACCCATGGGCGGCGCACAATTGGTCCAGCGTCGTCCAAGGTAGGGGAGGGTTTGGCCGGCAGGGATGTGGGTTTGTTTCCCACGGGGGGCCAGTATGGAAAAAAAAATATATAAAAAATAAATAAACGTATGCATTCACTAACTGTAAGTCGCTCTGGATAACAGCGTCTGCTAAATGACTAAAATGTTAAAATGTTGATAGAACTTCGGCAGACTAGTCCTCAAATTTGATTTGTTAAAATCCACCGCTACAATAAATGCAGCCTCAGGATATGTGGTTTCCAGTTTGCATAAGGTCCAGTGAGGTTCTTTGAGGGCCGTCGTGGTATCGGCTTGAGGGGGGATATACATGGCCGTGACTATAACCAAAGATAATTCTCTTGGGAGATAATACGGTCGGCATTTGATTGTGAGATATTCTAGGTCGGGTGAACAGAAGGACTCAAGTTCCTCTATGTTACTACAATTACACCACGAGTCGTTAATCATGAAACACACACCTCCGCCCTTCTGCTTCCCGGAGAGATATTTATTCCTGTCTGCGCGATGAACTGAGAACCCATCTGGCTGGACCGATTCCGACAGAATATCCCAAGAGAGCCATGTTTCCGTGAAACAGAGTACAGTGGGGGAAAAAAGTATTTAGTCAGCCACCAATTGTGCAAGTTCTCCCACTTAAAAAGATGAGAGAGGCCTGTTATTTTCATCATATGTACACGTCAACTATGACAGACAAAATGAGAAAAAAAAATCCAGAAAATCACATTGTAGGATTTTTAATGAATTTATTTGCAAATTATGGTGGAAAATAAGTATTTGGTCACCTACAAACAAGCAAGATTTCTGGCTCTCACAGACCTGTAACTTCTTTATGAGGCTCCTCTGTCCTCCACTCGTTACCTGTATTAATGGCACCTGTTTTAACTTGTTATCAGTATAAAAGACATCTGTCCACAACCTCAAACAGTCAAACTCCAAACTCCACTATGGCCAAGACCAAAGAGCTGTCAAAGGACACCAGAAACAAAATTGTAGACCTGCACCAGGCTGGGAAGACTGAATCTGCAATAGGTAAGCAGCTTGGTTTGAAGAAATCAACTGTGGGAGCAATTATTAGGAAATGGAAGACATACAAGACCACTGATAATCTCCCTCGATCTGGGGCTCCACGCAAGATCTCACCCCGTGGGGTCAAAATGATCACAAGAACGGTGAGCAAAAATCCCAGAACCACACGGGGGACCTAGTGAATGACCTGCAGAGAGCTGGGACCAAAGTAACAAAGCCTACCATCAGTAACACACTACGCCGCCAGGGACTCAAATCCTGCAGTGCCAGATGTGTCCCCCCTGCTTAAGCCAGTACATGTCCAGGCCCGTCTGAAGTTTGCTAGAGTGCATTTGGATGATCCAGAAGAGGATTGGGAGAATGTCATATGGTCAGATGAAACCAAAATATAACTTTTTGGTAAAAACTCAACTCGTCGTGTTTGGAGGACAAAGAATGCTGAGTTGCATCCAAAGAACACCATACCTACTGTGAAGCATGGGGGTGGAAACATCATGCTTTGGGGATGTTTTTCTGCAAAGGGACCAGGACGACTGATCTGTGTAAAGGAAAGAATGAATGGGGCCATGTATCGTGAGATTTTGAGTGAAAACCTCCTTCCATCAGCAAGGGCATTGAATATGAAACGTGGCTGGGTCTTTCAGCATGACAATGATCCCAAACACACCGCCAGGGCAACGAAGGAGTGGCTTCGTAAGAAGCATTTCAAGGTCCTGGAGTGGCCTAGCCAGTCTCCAGATCTCAACCCCATAGAAAATCTTTGGAGGGAGTTGAAAGTCTGTGTTGCCCAGCGACAGCCCCAAAACATCACTGCTCTAGAGGAGATCTGCATGGAGGAATGGGCCAAAATACCAGCAACAGTGTGTGAAAACCTTGTGAAGACTTACAGAAAACGTTTGACCTGTGTCATTGCCAACAAAGGGTATATAACAAAGTATTGAGAAACTTTTGTTATTGACCAAATACTTATTTTCCACCATAATTTGCAAATAAATTCATTAAAAATCCTACAATGTGATTTTCTGGATTTTCTTTTCTCATTTTGTCTGTCATAGTTGACGTGTACCTATGATGAAAATTACAGGCCTCTCTCATCTTTTTAAGTGGGAGAACTTGCACAATTGGTGGCTGACTAAATACTTTTTTTCCCCACTGTATACATAAATATATATACACAAATACATACATATATACATATATACATACACTACCATTTAAAAGTTTGGAGTCACTTAGAAATGTCCTTGCTTTTGAAATTAAAGCAATTTTTTGTCCATTAAAATAACATTAAATTGATCAGAAATACAGTGTAGACATTGTTAATGTTGTAAATGGCTATTGTAGCTAGAAAAGGCTGATTTTTTTTATGGAATATCTACATAGGTGTAAAGAGGCCCATTATCAGCAACCATCAGTCCTGTGTTCTAATGGCACGTTGTGTTTGCTAATCCAAGTTTGCCATTTTAAAAAGGCTAATTGATCATTAGAAAACCCTTTTGCAATTATGTTAGCACAGCTGAAAACTGTTGTGCTGATTAAAGAAGCAATAAAACTGGCCTTCTTGAGACTAGTTAAGATGGGCAGTCAGATATGGCTTTTTCTTTGCAACTCTGCCTAGAAGGTCAGCATCCCGGAGTCGCCTCTTCACTTTTGACGTTGAGATTGTTGTTTTGGGACGTCGGCCTCCCGAGTGTGCATTGCTAACTGGGTAACAACATTATTAACACCACCTCACAGCCAATATATAGGATAGCTACAGTGACTTGCGAAAGTATTCACCCCCCTTGGCATTTTTCCTATTTTTGGTGGTTTATATCATTTGATTTACACAACATGCCAACCACTTTGAAGATGAACAATATTTTTTATTGTGAAACAAACAAGAAGAAATACAAAAAAACTGAAAACTTGAGCGTGCATAACTATTCACCCCCCCCCAAAGTCAATACTTTGTAGAGCCACCTTTTGCAGCAAGTCTCTTGGGGTATGTCTCTATAAGTTTGGCACATCTAGCCACTGGGATTTTTGCCCATTCTTCAAGGCAAAACTGCTCCAGCTCCTTCAAGTTGGATGGGTTCCGCTGGTGTACAGCAATCTTAAAGTCAATTTGATTGAGGTCTGGGCTTTGACTAGGCCATTCCAAGACATTTAAATGTTTCCCCTTAAACCACTTGAGTGTTGCTTTAGCAGTATGCTTAGGGTCATTGTCCTGCTGGAAGGTAAACCTCCGTCCCAGTCTCAAATCTCGGGAAGACAAACAGGTTTCCCTCAAGAATTTCCCTGTATTTAGCACCATCCATTATTCCTTCTATTCTGACCAGTTTCCCAGTCCCTGCCGATGAAAAAACATCCCCACAGCATGATGCTGCCACCACCATGCTTCACTGTGGGGATGGTGTTCTCGGGGTGATGAGAGGTGTTGGGTTTGCTCCAGACATAGCGTTTTCCTTGGTGGCCAAAAAGCTCAATTTTAGTCTCATCTGACCAGAGTACCTTCTTCCATATGTTTGGGGAGTCTCCCACATGCCTTTTGGCGAACACCAAACGTATTTGCTTATTTTTTTCTTTAAGCAATGGCTTTTTTTCTGGCCACTCTTCCGTAAAGCCCAGCGCTGTGGAGTGTACGGCTTAAAGTGGTCCTATGGACAGATACTCCAATCTCCACTGTGGAGCTTTGCAGCTCCTTCAGGGTTATCTTTGGTCTCTTTGTTGCCTCTCTGATTAATGCCCTCCTTGCCTGGTCCGTGGGTTTTGGTGGGCGGCCCTCTCTTGGATGGTTTGTTGTGGTGCCATATTCTTTGCATTTTTTTATAATGGATTTAATGGGGCTCTGTGGGATGTTCAAAGTTTCTGATATTTTTTTATAACCCAACCCTGATCTGTACTTCTCCACAACTTTGTCCCTGACCTGTTTGGAGAGCTCCTTGGTCTTCATGGTGCCGCTTGCTTGGTGGTGCCCCTTGCTTAGTGGTGTTGCAGACTCTGGGGCCTTTCAGAACAGGTGTATATATACTGAGATCTTGTGACGGATCATGTGACACAGATTGCACACAGGTGGACTTTATTTAACTAATTATGTGACTTCTGAAGGTAATTGGTTGCACCAGATCTTATTTAGGGGCTTCATAGCAAAGGGGGTGAATACATATGCACGCACCACTTTTCTGTTATTTATTTTTTAGAATTGTTTGAAACAAGTTGTTTTTTTCATTTCACTTCACCAATTTGGACTATTTTGTGTTTGTCCATTACATGAAATCCAAATAAAAATCAATTTAAATTACAGGTTGTAATGCAACAAAATAGGTAAAACGCCAAGGGGGATGAAGACTTTTGCAAGGCACTGTACACTACATGGCCAAAAGTATGTGACACGCCTTCAAATTAGTGGATTCTATATTTCATCATTCATTCATAGAACAAATACAGTATTTATTCATATTAGTGGATTCGGCTATTGCAGCCACACCCGTTGCTGACAGGTGTATAAAATCTAGCACACAGCCATGCAATCTCCATAGAAAAACATTGGCAGTAGAATGGCCTTTACTGAAGAGCTCAGTGACTTTCAACGTGGCACCGCCATAGGATGCTACCTTTTCAACAAGTCAGTTCGTCAAATCTCTGCCCTGCTACAACTGCCCCGGTCAACTGTAAGTGCTGTTATTGTGAAGTGGAAACATCTAGGAGCCTACAAGTGGTAAGCCACACAAGCTCACAGAACGGAACCACCGAGCGCGTAGGGCGTCAAAATCGTCTGTCCTCGGTTGCAACAGTCACTACCGAGTTCCAAACTGCCTCTGAAAGCAACGTCAGCACAAGACCTGCTCGTCGGGAGCTTCATGAAATGGGTTTCCATGGCCGAGCAGCCGCCTACAAGCCTAAGATCACCATGCGCAATGCCAAGCTTCGGCTGGAGTGGTGTATAGTCCCGTGTAGCTCAGTTGGTAGAGCATGGTGCTTGCAACGCCAGGGTTGTGGGTTTGATTCCCACGGGGGACCAGTATAAAAAAATAAAAAATAATGTATGCACTCACTAACTGTTAGTCGCTCTGGATAAGAGCGTCTGCTAAATGACGTAAATGTAAATGTGTAAAGCTTGCTGCCATTGGACTCTGGAGCAGTGGAAACGTGTTCTCTGGAGTGATGAATCACGCTTCACCATCTGGTAGTCCGACGGACAAATCTGGGTTTGGCGGATGCCAGGAGAACGCTACCTGCCCGAATGCATAGCGCCAACTATAAAGTTTGGTGGAGGAGAAATAATGGTCTGGGGCTGTTTTTTCATGGTTCGGGATAGGCCCCTTAGTTCCAGTGAAATCTTAACGCTACAGTATACAATGACATTCTAGATGATTCTGTGCTTCCAACATTTTGGCAACAGTTTGGGGAAGGCCCTTTCCTGTTTCAGAATGACAATGCCCCATTGCACAAGGGTTTGTCGAGATCGGTGTGGAAGAATTTGACTGGCCTGCACAAAGACCTGACCTCGACCCAATCGAACACCTTTGGGATGAATTGGTACACCGACTGCGAGCCAGGCCTAATCGCCCAACATCAGTGCCCGACCTCACTAATGCTCGTGGCTGAATGGAAGCAAGTCCCCGCAGCAATGTTCCAACATCTAGTGGAAAGCCTTCCCAGGAGAGTGGAGGCTGTTATAGCAGCAAAAGGGGGGGGGGGACCAACTCCATGTTAATACCCATGATTTTGTAATGAGATGTTGGATGAGCACGTGTCCACATACACATCACTCAGTAAGGGCTGAATGGAGATGTGGCGTGTCAATTATTGATGCATTGATGACACACAGAATTTGATGACATGACAAAGAACTGATACGATTGTGAAATTAAATTATAAAATGCACCTTCGTATAGGCATTTCTCAGCAATTTATATACATTGTCACGAACCGGCTCAAAGTTCGTAACATAAAGGGAGACACCGTTGGAGACAAGGAATACCAATATATATATATTTATTAACTAAAGTAAACTAAGTATAATTAACAATGATGTGTGTAATCAGTAGGGTAAGTGAGTGTTTAGCATAAATGTAATAATGCCTGGTGTTGAAAGGTGCCAACGCAAACAACCAAATACCACAAAAACAAAAATAAATCAAAGTATCTGCCCGGAGAGAGTCTCCCCCAATGAACGTGGAAGAGGTCCATTTATCCTGGGACACACCCGGGCCCAGGTGTTACCCCATGTAGCTGACGACCCTCCCAACTCCGCCCAACGGCATCCTAATAAGGAAACAAGAGAGAGAGAGAGAGAGAAGACGGCAGACAGAGTGGGAGGGGCGTCACAACATCAGCCTCGTGAATAGGTATCATATAGAAAGCCTTCTATATTATCATGTTACAGAACACATTACTTTGTGAGGATAGAGGTGAAGGTCCTCTGTAGCTCAGCTGAAAACAGCCTCCGTTAGAGATCTAATGTTTTATTGGGGTTTTGTAACCCTGGGAGGCGGAGGTGGAGCCACGTGCCCAAACACTAAACACACACATTATAGAAACTTATCCTACTGCCCTATATTATAAAGCGGAGATGTCTGGCACTGAAACAGTTAACCGCTGCAGTAGGGGAGGTGCTCAGCTCCTCCCACTGTTGGTCATTTGCATATCTGGCGGGTAGCTTCCATTCCTTTCTCTTTGTTACCGAGGCACCCAGCCATGGCCCATCCCCCACTGAACTCTGCACTGGCGGGAAAAGAGAGCCAGGCAGAGTGCTCATTAGCTCATTAGAGTAACTCACACACACACAAACACAGAGACACACACACACACACACACACACACACACAGAGACACACACACACACACACACACACAGAGAGACACACACACACCTTATGGGGAGGACACACAGTTTGCCGCTCTATTTTTGGCAGAGACAGACATATTAGACAGAGACAAGCGACAACACAGCAAGTAACCAGTAATAAACAAAGAAGAGAGGGAGGGACCAAAGGGAGGGAAAAGTGGAGAGAAGTACAGAGCGAGAGAAAGGAGGGCGGGGAGGGAGGGAAGGAGGACGGGGGAGGGAAGGAGGGCAGGGAGGGAAGGAGAGCGGGGAGGGAAGGAGAGCGGGGGAGGAGGGGGAGGGAGAGGGAGGGAGGGAGGGAGGGAGGGAGGGAGAGGGAGGGAAGGAGGGAGGGAGGGAGGGAGGGAGGGAGGGAGGGAGAGGGAGGGAAGGAGGGAGGGAGGGAAGGAGGGCGGGGGAGGGAGGGAAGGAGGGCGGGGAAGGAGGGCGGGGGAGGGAGGGAAGGAGGGCAGGGGAGGGAGGGAAGGAGGGAGGGAGGGAAGGAGGGGGAGGGAGGGAGGGAAGGAGGGGGAGGGAGGGAAGGAGGGGGGGGGGAGGGAAGGAGGGCGGGGGAGGGAGGGAAGGAGCAGATCTGTTAATAACTCAAAAGAACACAGAGTTTAAACACTAGATCACACACACACACACACGGACAAGGAATACTGTCCGAGGTAAGAGAGTTCTCCCTGTTTAAAGAGCTCCACTCTGTTCTACTGTAGTCTGTTTCCATCATTGGCTGAGTGGTGAGAGGAGATTGCATGGAGGATGGCAGGGTCTGGTATGAGGAGAGAGGGTAAGGATGAGAGAGGGAAATGATGGAAGAGAGGAGAGACAAAGAGAAGAGACACAGACCCAGAGGTGGTCTGGTGGGTAAAGCTTGACACCGCACTGTTCTTTGATTGTGCCGACCTGTGCGTGCACGCGTATGTCCTTGGAAACGGTTCAGTGGATAAAAACAGGAAGACAAATAGCAGAGAGAGAGAGAGAAGAGAAAAAACAGAACATCCCCCACATTACATAACTAGACAGGAAATCTGTAGGGGGTGTAGAGAGAGGGGGAGGGGCAGAGGAGGAGGGGGACTTGGAGAGTGGGGGGAGGGGGGAGGGGGACAGGGAGAGGGACTTGGAGAGTGGGGGGAGGGGGGCAGGGGGAGAGGGGCCGGGGGAGAGTATATATACAAGGACAAACACACACTGCATCTTAAACAACATCTCCCTAAAGGCTTTTCACATATCAGCCCTTTCTTTCTTTCTCCTCCCTCCCTCCTCCTCCCTCACTTTCCTTCAAGTCTGTGACTGCAGGAGCCAGACACAGAGAGAGAGAGAGAGAGAGAGAGAGAGAGAGAGAGAGAGAGAGAGAGAGAGAGAGAGAGAGAGAGAGAGAGAGAGAGAGAGAGAGAGAGAGAGAGAGAGAGAGAGAGAGAGAGAGAGAGAGAGAGAGAGAGAGAGAGAGAGAGAGAGAGAGAGAGAGAGAGAGAGAGAGAGAGAGAGAGAGAGAGAGAGAGAGAGAGAGAGAGAGAGAGAGAGAGAGAGAGAGAGAGAGAGAGAGAGAGAGAGAGAGAGAGAGAGAGAGAGAGAGAGAGGAGGGACACAGAACACTAGCTAACAGCTATGTGAGCTCATTCAACCCTGCTTCCCTTGTACTGTCACAAAGCATCCATAAACCAGCATGTTTAAAATAGCTGTAACATACATGAGAGGAAAACATCCTATTTTGCCAAACACACAAAGCAAAGAACAAAGACTTCTCCTCAAACAGACACTGATGTCAACTCAACCTGTGTGTGTGTGTGTGTGTTCCTGCCTACCTGAGATAACTCTATTGCTTACTATGTTATTTCCAAAACAATGAACAGGTGTAGATCACACACACAAGAATAAACACAGGTGTACTGAGAAGTCTCTGGCCAGTGCTATGATAATGTAATCAGGGCCATGCAAAATAAGAGACATGTTCAATGATTAATCACACACACACACACCATGCTTTCTTTATAACTATAACATTGACCTTTGTCCTGATTAACGTATCTCCTGAGCAGCAATAACCTGGCCTGGACTCCTCCAGCTGATTCTGATACAACCTACACTAATACTGGCCTGGACTCCTCCAGCTGATTCTGATACAACCTACACTAATACTGGCCTGGACTCCTCCAGCTGATTCTGATACACCTACACTAATACTGGCCTGGACTCCTCCAGCTGATTCTGATACAACCTACACTAATACTGGCCTGGACTCCTCCAGCTGATTCTGATACAACCTACACTAATACTGGCCTGGACTCCTCCAGCTGATTCTGATACAACCTACACTAATACTGGCCTGGACTCCTCCAGCTGATTCTGATACACATACACTAATACTGGCCTGGACTCCTCCAGCTGATTCTGATACAACCTACACTAATACTGGCCTGGACTCCTCCAGCTGATTCTGATACAACCTACACTAATACTGGCCTGGACTCCTCCAGCTGATTCTGATACAACCTACACTAATACTGGCCTGGACTCCTACAGCTGATTCTGATACAACCTACACTAATACTGGCCTGGACTCCTCCAGCTGATTCTGATACACCTACACTAATACTGGCCTGGACTCCTCCAGCTGATTCTGATGCACCTACACTAATACTGGCCTGGACTCCTCCAGCTGATTCTGATACAACCTACACTAATACTGGCCTGGACTCCTCCAGCTGATTCTGATGCACCTACACTAATACTGGCCTGGACTCCTCCAGCTGATTCTGATACAACCTACACTAATACTGGCCTGGACTCCTCCAGCTGATTCTGATGCACCTACACTAATACTGGCCTGGACTCCTCCAGCTGATTCTGATACAACCTACACTAATACTGGCCTGGACTCCTCCAGCTGATTCTGATACAACCTACACTAATACTGGCCTGGACTCCTCCAGCTGATTCTGATACAACCTACACTAATACTGGCCTGGACTCCTCCAGCTGATTCTGATACAACCTACACGGATACTGGCCTGGACTCCTCCAGCTGATTCTGATACAACCTACACTAATACTGGCCTGGACTCCTCCAGCTGATTCTGATACAACCTACACGAATACTGGCCTGGACTCCTCCAGCTGATTCTGATACAACCTACACGAATACTGGCCTGGACTCCTCCAGCTGATTCTGATGCAACCTACACGAATACTGGCCTGGACTCCTCCAGCTGATTCTGACACAACCTACACTGATCTTAGGCTCATCCTATATAACTACTGCAGTACACCTTTTAAATTCATATACTGTCCTTCCTTACACATTATTGTACTAATGACAAAGTGAAAACAGGTTTTTAGCTATTTTTGCAAATGTATTATAAATAGAAAACAGAAAAAAAACATATTTGCTATAAGAATCGAAATTGAGCTCAGGTGCATCCGGTTTCCATTGATCATCCTTGAGATGTTTCTACAACTTGACTGGAGTCCACCTGTGGTAAATTCAATTGATTAGACATGATTTGGAAAGGCACACACCTGTCTATATAAGGTCCCACAGTTGACAGTGCATGTCAGAGCAAAAACCAAGCCATGAGGTCGACTGAATTGTCCATAGAACTCTTTAAAAGTTCTTTAAATGTTCAGTTTTGACTGACCTTCATGTCTTAAAGTAATGATGGACTGTAATTTTTCTTTGCTTATTTGAGAAGTTCTTGCCATAATATGGACTTGGTCTTTTACCAAAATAGGGCTATCTTCTGTATACCAACCCTACCTTGTCACAACACAACTGATTGGCTCAAACACATTAAGAAGAAAATAAATTTAAAAGGCACACCTGTTAATTGAAATGCATACCAGGTGACTACCTCATGAAGCTGGTTGAGAGAATGCCAAGAGTGTGCAAAGCTGTCATCAAGGCAAAGGGTGGCTATTTGAAGAATCTCAAATATAAAACATATTTGGATTTGTTTAACACTTTTTTGGTTACTACATGATTCCATATGTGTTATTTCATAGTTTTGATGTCTCCACTATTCTACAATGTAGAAAATAGTAAAAAAAAATTAAGAAAAGCCCTTGAATGAGTAGGTGTGTGCAAACTTTTGACTGGTACTGTATATATATTGTATTGGGTAAAAATAATGCTTAGGCAGCCCGCCCAAGGATTACAATGGCAGAAAAATCCCTGGTCTTAATCTAGTCTCTTTACCAGTCTACTGATTAGCTGTATCACATAGACTGGTCTGGGATCTGCAGTTAATCCTAATCTCTAGTAATCCTGTTGGACTAAACACAGCTCCTTCTGGTCCCCTGACTAGACGAAACACACACACACACACACACACACACAGCTTATCACACAAACTAGGGTCCTGTTCAAGTACACACGATCTTTAAAAACACAACATTGCTAAATTATACCTACACCTCTAGAAAGGTGGCCAGGTGGCGCAGTGGTCTAAGGCACTAGAGATCCTGGTCTGGATCACCCGTACATCCAGTAACCAGAGAACAGCAGCAAACAGCCAACCCTCTATCCTGCGCTAACTATCTGTCACAGTACTATATTATTAGGATACATCCAGTAACCAGAGAGCTAACAGCAGCTAACAGCTAACCAGAGATAACTAGCTGTCACAGTACTGTATTATCAGGATACATCCAGTAACCAGAGAGCTAACAGCTAACCAAAGCTAACTATCTGGTCATGGTCTTGTAGTAGATGCGAGCCTCAACTGGAAGCCAGTGGAGTGTGCGGAGGAGCGGGGTGACATGAGAGAACTTGGGAAGGTTGAACACCAGACGGGCTGCAGCGTTCTGGATAAGTTGTAGGGGTTTAATGGCACAGGCCTGGCAAGAGGCAAAAGGCCTCATTTGGGGCCTGGTTAAAATAAGTAAGACGAGACAGACGGAGGACACTTGGCCACAGATACATCAGCAGACTGTGGGAACAAAGCACATCAAGAGAAACATCGCCACACTACATGGAGAGAACAATGGCAACAAGAAACAACATGGCACAAACAATGTTAATGGCAGATAACAGCTTTGGGGACCTTTAACAGAATGTGACTGGCAGATCGAGTGCTTTATGTAGAGGATGAGGGTAGGTATCTCAGGTAGAGGGAAGGTTTTTAAAAATCATTTTTTAGTCATTTAGCAGACGCTCTTATCCAGAGCGACATACAGTTAGTGAGTGCATACATTTTTCATAAATTAAAAATACATTAAAAATAATGTAAAGGGGAAGGTTGGTATCTCAGGTAGAGGGGAGGGTTGGTATCTCAGGTAGAGGATGAGGGTTGGTATCTCAGGTAGAGGGGAGGGTTGGTATCTCAGGTAGAGGGGAGGGTTGGTATCTCAAGTAGAGGGGAGGGTTGGTATCTCAGGTAGAGGGAGGGTTGGTATCTCAAGTAGAGGGGAGGGTTGGTATCTCAGGTAGAGGGGAGGGTTGGTATCTCAAGTAGAGGGGAGGGTTGGTATCTCAAGTAGAGGATGAGGGTTGGTATCTCAGGTAGAGGGGAGGGTTGGTATCTCAGGTAGAGGGGAGGGTTGGTATCTCAAGTAGAGGGGAGGGTTGGTATCTCAGGTAGAGGGGAGGGTTGGTATCTCAGGTAGAGGGGAGGGTTGGTATCTCAGGTAGAGGGGAGGGTTGGTATCTCAGGTAGAGGGGAGGGTTGGTATCTCAGGTAGAGGGGAGGGTTGGTATCTCAGGTAGAGGGGAGGGTTGGTATCTCCAGGTAGAGGGGAGGGTTGGTATCTCAGGTAGAGGGGAGGGTTGGTATATCAGGTAGAGGGGATGGTTGGTATCTCAGGTAGAGGGGAAGGTTGGTATCTCAGGTAGAGGGGAGGGTTGGTATCTCAGGTAGAGGGGAGGGTTGGTATCTCAGGTAGAGGGGAGGGTTGGTATCTCAGGTAGAGGGGAGGGTTGGTATATCAGGTAGAGGATGAGGGTTGGTATCTCAGGTAGAGGAGAGGGTTGGTATCTCAGGTAGAGGGGAGGGTTGGTATCTCAGGTAGAGGGGAGGGTTGGTATCTCAGGTAGAGGGGAGGGTTGGTATCTCAGGTAGAGGGGAGGGTTGGTATCTCAGGTAGAGGGGAGGGTTTTTGTAAATGAGTATCAACCATTGGATTTTGCGTCTAGTATAAAAAGATATGGTCCAGACCTGGCTTCAAATACCACACCAGTCAAAAGTTTGGACACACCTACTCATTCAAGGGTTTTTCTTTATTTTTACTATTTTCTACATTGTAGAATAATAGTGAAGACATCAAAACTATTAATTAACAAATGCGGAATCATGTAGTAACCAAAAAAAGTGTAAAACAAATCAAAATATATGTTATATTTCAGATTGTTCAAATAGCCACCCATTGCTTTGATGACAGCTTTGCACACTCTTGGCATTCTCTCAACCAGCTTCACCTGGAATGCTTTTCCAACAGCCTTGAAGGAGTTCCCACATATGCTGAGCACTTGTTGGCTGCTTTTCCTTCACTCTCCCGTCTGACTGATCCCAAATCATCTAAATTGTGTTGAAGTTGGGGGATTGTGGAGGCCAGGTCATCTGATGCAGCACTCCATCACTCTCCTTCTTGGTAAAATAGCCCTTACACAGCCTGGAGGTGTGTTGGGTCATTGTCCTGTTGAAAAACAAATGATCGTCCCACTAAGCCCAAACCAGATGGGATGACATATCGCTGCAGAATGCTGTGGTAGCCATGCTGGTTAAGTGTGCCTTGAATTCTAAATAAATCACAGTGTCACCAGCAAAGCACCCGCACACCATAACACCTCCTCCTCCATGCTTCATGGTGGGAACTACACATGCGGAGATCATCCGTTCACCCACACCGTGTCTCACAAAGACACGGCTGTTGGAACCAAAAACTCCAATTTGGACTCCAGACCAAAGGACACATTTCCACCGGTCTAATGTCCATTGCTCATGTTTCTTGGCCCAAGCAAATCTCTTCTTCTTATTGGTGTCCTTTAGTAGCAATTTATTTGCAGCAATTCGACCATGAAGGCCTGATTCACACAATACCCTCTGAACAGTTGATTTTGAGATGTTGAGTGTCTGTGACTTGAACTCTGTGAAGCATTTATTTGGGCTGCAATTTCTGAGGCTGGTAACTCTAATGAACTTATCCTCTGCAGCAGAGGTAACTCTGTGTCTTCCATTCCTGTGGTGGTCCTCATGAGAGCCAGTTTCATCATAGCACATGATGGTTTTTGCGACTGCACATGAAGAAACTTTCAAAGTTGACTGACCTTCATGTCTAAAGTAATGATAGACTGTCGTTTCTCTTTGCTTATTTGAGCTGTTCCTGCCATAATATGGACTTGGTCTTTTACCAAATAGGGCTATCTTCTGTATACCCCCCCTACCTTGTCACAACACAACTGATCGGCCCAAACGCATTAAGGAGGAAAGAAATTCCACAAATTAACTTTTATGAAGGCACACCTGTTAATTGAAATGCATTCCATGTGACTACCTTATGAAGCTGGTTGAGAGAATGCCAAGAGTGTGCAAAGCTGTCATCAAGGCAAAGGGTAGCTAATTGAACAATCTGAAATATAAAATATATTTTGATTTGTTTAACACTTTTGTTGTTACTACATGATTCCATATGTGTTATTTCATAGTTATGTCTTCACTATTATTCTACAATGTAGAAAATAGTAAAAATAATAAAGAAAAACCCTTGAATGAGTAGGTGTGTCCAAACTTTTGACTGGAACTGTCATTTCAAAATCTTTAGCTGGGCTCGATTGAGCTTGCATAGCGCAATGGAACCAATAGAATAGTCATAAAACTGCCAACCCCCGCCAATCTGGCAGTCCAGACAGGCTAAAGCAAACACTTACCAGAGTATTTGAAAGATTACAAATAGTATTTAAACCCAGGTCTGGGTAGGTAGCCAGTGACCATGCAGCTAACCGTATATCATTCACTGTATTAGAGGGAGAGATGGATATAAACGAGGAGGTGAATTGGGGTGAAGCTCTGTGGTGTTTTGCAGAATACAAAACATGTAGGTTACAGCACATCCACACTGATTCGTTTCGGTGTACGCATATGTGGGTCTTAGTTTTCATTGCTGTGTTTGTATAGAAAAACAAGTGCAGTCATATCCACTCTGTGTGTGTGGACAGCTGTGGTTACGGTCTCCTTATCAAACCTCTCGGTGTTACTCTTTAAGCACATCTTTTGTAGAGCTAACGAGAACAGTCACAATCACCCTGTGTGTGTGTGTATATGAGAGAGAGAGAGAGAGAGAGAGAGAGAGAGAGAGAGAGAGAGAGAGAGAGAGAGAGAGAGAGAGAGAGAGAGAGAGAGAGAGAGAGAGAGAGAGAGAGAGAGAGAGAGAGAGAGAGAGAGTGTGTAGATCACGGATTGCATTGCACCGCTAATTAGCCTTTTGACCGACCAGGGTGACCTAGTGCTCAACGTTCCTGCGTCATCTCTCCCTCGGGGTGGGTGTGTGTGTGTGGGTGGGTGGGTGGGTGTGTGTGTAGTTTATGTGGAGCTTATGTCACTGAACTGCAAAAGCATTGTTGTGTTTATGTAGTGCTTAGAGTACCAGCAAGAACCAGCAAACCAATACACTGCAGTTAGCTAACACACACAGCCCTGGGTTAGCTAACACCCACGTAGCCACGGCCAAATACACTCACACAGCTGACAGGCTACTAAGTAGCTAGCTAGCAGAGACATTACACACAGCTGATAGGCTACTGAGTAGCTAGCTAGCAGAGACATTACACACAGCTAACAGGCTACTGAGTAGCTAGCTAACAGAGACCAATCAGAAACAAAAGTGTTTACATAGTTGTTCTTTGACCTGCTCCATGATCCTCCGAACAAGAGGGTTAGACATACCTGAGAGATTAATGGAAGGAAAGTGAAGTGACGATGGTTTTAAAGAATAGACTGTGAGTGAGTGAGAGTGTGAGTGTGAGTGTGAGTGTGAGTGAGTGAGTGAGTGAGTGAGTGAGAGAGAGAGAGAGAGAGAGAGAGAGCGCGAAGGGGCCAGTAGCTACGTGACCTTTGCTATCAGTGCAGTTCTGACCCAGATACACTCCCTTCCAGCTATTATGTCTAGATGTATATTTAGCATTGTGACTGAGGTAATGGTTATGGACAAACTACTGAATACTGGACAGTATGGAGAAAACTACAGAGAACGATCAGAGGCTGAGCTAAATCAGGTTTCCTGTACTGTATGGAGCAGAGAGAGCTCAGACTGAGGGAAATAGGACAAAGGCGACAAACTAGAGTTTTAAGGGATGGTTCAAAAAGAGAGGGAGGGAGTAAGAAGAGGGGGGAATATATATTTTATTTTAAACATGAGGAGAGAGAAAGGGTGAGGAGAGAAAATAGGTGAGAGAAACAAACAGCTTATTTCTCTCAGAATTTTGTGCACAAATTTGTTTACATCCCTGTTTAGTGAGCATTTCTCCTTTGCCAAGATGATCCATCCACCTGACAGGTGTGGCATATCAAGAAGCTGATTAAACAGCATGATCATTATACAGGTGCACCTTGTGCTGGGGACAATAAAAGGCCACTCTAAAATGTTTTGTCACACAACACAATGCCACAGATGTCTCAAGTTTTGAGGGAGCGTGCAATTGGCATGCTGACTGCAGGAATGTCCACCAAAGCTGTTGCCAGATAATATAATTTTCAGTTCTCTACCATAAGCCGCCTCCAACATCGTTTTACAGAATTTGTACATCCAACCGGCCTCACAAACGCAGACCACGTGTATGGCGTCCTGCGGGGGAGCTGTTTGCTGTGCCCCATGGTGGCGGTGGGGTTATGGTATGGGCAGGCATAAGCTACAGACAACGAACACAAATGCATTTTATCGATGGCAATTTGAATGCACAGAGATACCGTGACAAGATCCTGAGGCCCATTGTCGTGCCGTTCATCCACCGCCACCACCTCATGTTTCAGCATGATAATGCACGGCCCCATGTCACAAGGATCTGTACACAATTCCAGGAAGCTGAAAATGTCCCAGTTCTTCCATGGCCTGCATACTCACCAGACATGTCATCCATTGAGCATGTTTGGGATGCTCTGGATCGACGTGTACAACAGCGTGTTCCAGTTCCCGCCAAAAATCCAGCAACTTCACACAGCCATTGAAGAGGAGTGGGACAACATTCCACAGGCCACAATCAACAGCCTGATCAACTCTATGTGAAGGAGATGTGTCGCGCTGCATGAGGCCAAAGTTGGTCACACCAGATACTGACAGGTTTTCTGACCCACACACTTACTTTTGCATTCCTGTATTTCCAGTCGTGTGAAATCCATAGATTAGGGCCTAATGAATCTATTTCAATTGACAGATTTCCTTTTTTGAACTGTAACTCTGTAAAATCGTTGAAATTGTTGCACGTTGCGTTGATATCTTTGTTCAGTGTAGTAAAACAGAGGCTAGAATCAGTGCAGTGAAAACACAGTACAATAGACTCCTAAGACGACCACTGAAGGTACAAATCACACTTCACTCATAACAAAACTATTAAATTATGTCAGGTTTGTCTGGTCATTCAAACGCAATTGAAGTCATTAAAAAATGTATCTTTAATTACAATAGTTACAAGGCAGACACGCGTACATCTCGTTAGAAACACACCAGTGACAGACAGCGTGGAGGAAGACGGCTAACAAGACGACAAAACTGACAAGAACGGAGAAGGTTGGTCTTTATTGAAGGCACCCAAAAAAGTCAGGAACCCTGTTGAAAACATGAACTAAGATTCCATTTTCAGAGTTACGTCACAATAGGATTCAACTTCAGCTCAGAGTCCAATGAACTAAACCGACCAATCCATGAACTTGAGTCACACAATGATGACGTCATAGACATGAGTGCCGATGTCATAGTGATGATGTCATCAAGAAACCGACATATCCCTGGGCTCAGTGTTGTCCTCAGATAATCCATAAAAAAAGGCACTTTTCCTTGATTGTTCCATTTTCCTTTAGATATTTTTTGATTTAACAGGAGTCAATTCGACAAGCAGGGCACAAGATGAGGCTAAAAAGACTCCAGGGAGAGAAGACTGTTGCTGCATTATGTCCCCCCGGGACGAAGAGGACTATGGAAGTATTTTGGCAATACTGATTATAGGGCCTTATAGTGAAGCACTCCTCTCCTATAGAACAGGGGATTCTTTCTCAGTAGGACTGGTACCTGGGGAATCTGGTTCTCCACAGGCCTCAGCTGAGCCAGGGGCTAGAGTAGTGGGTTTACCCAGGGTAGGGCCGTCTGTAGTGGGGGTGGGAGGTGGAGTAGTCCCCTGGGGCTGGTCGCTGGCTGGTTCAGATTCTGGTTCAGACTTCCTCTTCTTCCTCACGTGATAGTGGTGTTTCTTAGACTTGAGATGGGCTGGAGACAACAGAGAAAGCCGGACAGGTTTCAAGTCAGTGAGTTCAACGTCTGACAACCATAAACATAAAGGTTTGGTGCACGTCACGCCAAAGACATTGAGTGCCAATTCACGAGGAATAGCAGCTATATGTAACGTTCTCAGAAACACAGAACTGTCAAGTTAGAATTGTTCCTATTGTATACAGAGGGTCAGTCATGCCAAGACACAACGTTGGAAGAACATTGGCGTAACGCTTGCCCACCTGTCCACTCCAGGTCTCCGATGATCACCTTGTCACACAGCTCACAGGCGTGACGGCTTCGCTTGTTCCTCTGCCCTGCCCCCTCCACTTTTATTGGCTCAACTGCAGGCCGCTCCCCCTGGGCCGGAATTAAAGAAGAGGAAGTGGGAAAAAGCAAAACAAACTTTACTTTCATTTAATTTCATTTAGCTAAATTAAACAAACTAACATGACAGAAACTTTGACCAAAGAAAACAAAAATCAGGACTAAACACTGATAAAACTGTTTCCACCTTAGTAAGGCTATCCAGTATATGTAGGGCGGGGCTTAGGACAGTCTCCTCCCACTCTGACACGTCAGTCACATCCAGACCATACACTGCTGGGACGTTGTCCCCTGGTCCTGAAGAAAGACAGAGAGAGACAGAGACAGACGGACACAGAGGGTCTCATGTTACAGCCGGGCTGGACAGAGACATGAAGCCTGCTGGGACGTTGTCCCCTGGTCCTGACAAGAGACACACACAAGGCTTGCCTACTCCTATGGATGGATTTAAAAGCATTGGATTGGTGCAGGCGTGGGCTAAAGGGAGTTTCTGCCTTATTTCTCCTTTTAAATCATTGATGAGAGTGAACAAGAGCATGCTACAGAAAGAGGGGGAGACAATTGGGTTTCAGTGAGAGTCAATCATATGAGCTCAGTTTCCATCTGTAATGTATGAGAACAATACAGTCTGCATGCCACTGCAGCTCTGACTGGACGCCATTGTGGCTCTACATTATTACAGTTCAGTGCAGCGGTGGTGTGAGTGAGTACAGAAGCCGCACCCTAGAGCAGTGTCAATCTGCTGACTCACACTGGCTCCATAATAGAATTCTCCCCCTCCCACCATCTCGGTCTGTATAGAGCCACAACCCATTACTGATTTAGTCTCTGGCTCTTTACAAAATGGAATGGAGAGAAGATACACACACAGAGATATATAGCATGTAGTAGAGATATCTAGCATGTAGAGACAGAGATATCTAGCATGTAGTAGAGATATCTAGCATGTAGAGACAGATATCTAGCATGTAGAGACAGAGATATCTAGCATGTAGTAGCGATATCTAGCATGTAGTAGAGATATCTAGCATGTAGTAGAGACAGAGATATATAGCATGTAGAGACAGAGATATCTAGCATGTAGTAGAGATATCTAGCATGTAGTAGAGATATCTAGCATGTAGTAGAGACAGAGATATCTAGCATGTAGAGACAGAGATATCTAGCATGTAGTAGAGATATCTAGCATGTAGTAGAGATATCTAGCATGTAGTAGAGATATCTAGCATGTAGTAGAGATATCTAGCATGTAGTAGAGATATCTAGCATGTAGTAGAGACAGAGATATCTAGCATGTAGAGACAGAGATATCTAGCATGTAGAGACAGAGATATCTAGCATGTAGTAGAGAGAGATATCTAGCATGTAGTAGAGAGAGATATCTAGCATGTAGTAGAGATATCTAGCATGTAGTAGAGATATCTAGCATGTAGTAGATACAGATATCTAGCATGTAGTAGAGATATCTAGCATGTAGTAGAGACATCTAGCATGTAGTAGAGACATCTAGCTGTAGTAGAGACAGATATCTAGCATGTAGTAGAGACAGATATCTAGCATATAGTAGAGACAGATATCTAGCATGTAGAGACAGATATCTAGCATGTAGTAGAGACAGATATCTAGCACATAGTAGATACAGATATCTAGCATGTAGTAGAGACAGATATCTAGCATATAGTAGAGACAGATATCTAGCATGTAGTAGAGACAGATATCTAGCATGTAGTAGAGACAGATATTTAGCATGTAGTAGAGACAGATATCTAGCATGTAGTAGAGACAGATATCTAGCATATAGTAGATACAGATATCTAGCATGTAGTAGAGACAGATATCTAGCATGTAGTAGAGACAGATATCTAGCATGTAGTAGAGACAGATATCTAGCATGTAGTAGAGACAGATATCTAGCATGTAGTAGAGACAGATATCTAGCATGTAGTAGAGACAGATATCTAGCATGTAGTAGAGACAGATATCTAGCATGTAGTAGAGACAGATATCTAGCATGTAGTAGAGACAGATATCTAGCATGTAGTAGAGACACATATCTAGCATGTAGTAGAGACAGATATCTAGCATGTAGTAGAGACAGATATCTAGCATGTAGTAGAGACAGATATCTAGCATGTAGTAGAGACAGATATCTAGCATGTAGTAGAGACAGATATCTAGCATGTAGTAGAGACAGATATCTAGCATGTAGTAGAGACAGATATCTAGCATGTAGTAGAGACAGATATCTAGCATGTAGTAGAGACAGATATCTAGCATGTAGTAGAGATATCTAGCATGTAGTAGAGACATCTAGCTATAGTAGAGACATATATCTAGCATGTAGTAGAGACAGATATCTAGCATGTAGTAGAGACAGATATCTAGCATGTAGTAGAGACAGATATCTAGCATGTAGTAGAGACAGATATCTAGCATGTAGTAGAGACAGATATCTAGCATGTAGTAGAGACAGATATCTAGCATGTAGTAGAGACAGATATCTAGCATGTAGTAGAGACAGATATCTAGCATGTAGTAGAGACAGATATCTAGCATGTAGTAGAGACAGATATCTAGCATGTAGTAGAGACAGATATCTAGCATGTAGTAGAGACAGATATCTAGCATGTAGTAGAGATATCTAGCATGTAGTAGAGACAGATATCTAGCATGTAGTAGAGACAGATATCTAGCATGTAGTAGAGACAGATATCTAGCATGTAGTAGAGACAGATATCTAGCATGTAGTAGATACAGATATCTAGCATGTAGTAGAGATATCTAGCATGTAGTAGAGACATCTAGCATGTAGTAGAGACATCTAGCTGTAGTAGAGACAGATATCTAGCATGTAGTAGAGACAGATATCTAGCATGTAGTAGAGACAGATATCTAGCATGTAGTAGATACAGATATCTAGCATGTAGTAGAGATATCTAGCATGTAGTAGAGACATCTAGCATGTAGTAGAGACATCTAGCATGTAGTAGAGACAGATATCTAGCATGTAGTAGAGACAGATATCTAGCATGTAGTAGAGACAGATATCTAGCATGTAGTAGAGACAGATATCTAGCATATAGTAGATACAGATATCTAGCATGTAGTAGATACAGATATCTAGCATGTAGTAGAGACATATATCTAGCATATAGTAGAGACAGATATCTAGCATGTAGTATAGACAGATATCTAGCATGTAGTAGAGACAGATATCTAGCATGTAGTAGAGACAGATATCTAGCATGTAGTAGAGACAGATATCTAGCATATAGTAGATACAGATATCTAGCATGTAGTAGAGACAGATATCTAGCATGTAGTAGAGACAGATATCTAGCATGTAGTAGAGACAGATATCTAGCATGTAGTAGAGACAGATATCTAGCATGTAGTAGAGACAGATATCTAGCATGTAGTAGAGACAGATATCTAGCATGTAGTAGAGACAGATATCTAGCATGTAGTAGAGACAGATATCTAGCATGTAGTAGAGACAGATATCTAGCATGTAGTAGAGACAGATATCTAGCATGTAGTAGAGACAGATATCTAGCATGTAGTAGAGACAGATATCTAGCATGTAGTAGATACAGATATCTAGCATGTAGTAGAGATATCTAGCATGTAGTAGAGACATCTAGCATGTAGTAGAGACATCTAGCATGTTGTAGAGACATCTAGCTGTAGTAGAGACAGATATCTAGCATGTAGTAGAGACAGATATCTAGCATATAGTAGAGACAGATATCTAGCATGTAGAGACAGATATCTAGCATGTAGTAGAGACAGATATCTAGCACATAGTAGATACAGATATCTAGCATGTAGTAGAGACAGATATCTAGCATGTAGTAGAGACATATATCTAGCATATAGTAGAGACAGATATCTAGCATGTAGTATAGACAGATATCTAGCATGTAGTAGAGACAGATATTTAGCATGTAGTAGAGACAGATATCTAGCATGTAGTAGAGACAGATATCTAGCATATAGTAGATACAGATATCTAGCATGTAGTAGAGACAGATATCTAGCATGTAGTAGAGACAGATATCTAGCATGTAGTAGAGACATATCTAGAATGTAGTAGAGACAGATATCTAGCATGTAGTAGAGACAGATATCTAGCATGTAGTAGAGACAGATATCTAGCATGTAGTAGAGACAGATATCTAGCATGTAGTAGAGACAGATATCTAGCATGTAGTTGATACAGATATCTAGCATGTAGTAGAGAGATATCTAGCATGTAGTAGAGACAGATATCTAGCATGTAGTAGAGACAGATATCTAGCATGTAGTAGACAGATATCTAGCATGTAGTAGAGACAGATATCTAGCATGTAGTAGAGACAGATATCTAGCATGTAGTAGAGACAGATATCTAGCATGTAGTAGAGACAGATATCTAGCATGTAGTAGAGACAGATATCTAGCATGTAGTAGAGACAGATATCTAGCATGTAGTAGAGACAGATATCTAGCATGTAGTAGAGACAGATATCTAGCATGTAGTAGAGACAGATATCTAGCATGTAGTAGAGACAGATATCTAGCATGTAGTAGAGACAGATATCTAGCATGTAGTAGAGACAGATATCTAGCATGTAGTAGAGACATATCTAGCATGTAGTAGAGACAGATATCTAGCATGTAGTAGAGACAGATATCTAGCATGTAGTAGAGACAGATATCTAGCATGTAGTAGAGACAGATATCTAGCATGTAGTAGAGACAGATATCTAGCATGTAGTAGAGACAGATATCTAGCATGTAGTAGAGACAGATATCTAGCATGTAGTAGAGACAGATATCTAGCATGTAGTAGAGACAGATATCTAGCATGTAGTAGAGACAGATATCTAGCATGTAGTAGAGACAGATATCTAGCATGTAGTAGAGACAGATATCTAGCATGTAGTAGAGACAGATATCTAGCATGTAGTAGAGACAGATATCTAGCATGTAGTAGAGACAGATATCTAGCATGTAGTAGAACAGATATCTAGCATGTAGTAGAGACAGATATCTAGCATGTAGTAGAGACAGATATCTAGCATGTAGTAGAGACAGATATCTAGCATGTAGTAGAGACAGATATCTAGCATGTAGTAGAGACAGATATCTAGCATGTAGTAGAGACAGATATCTAGCATGTAGTAGAGATATCTAGCATGTAGTAGAGACATCTAGCTATAGTAGAGACATATATCTAGCATGTAGTAGAGACAGATATCTAGCATGTAGTAGAGACAGATATCTAGCATGTAGTAGAGACAGATATCTAGCATGTAGTAGAGACAGATATCTAGCATGTAGTAGAGACAGATATCTAGCATGTAGTAGAGACAGATATCTAGCATGTAGTAGATACAGATATCTAGCATGTAGTAGAGACAGATATCTAGCATGTAGTAGAGACAGATATCTAGCATGTAGTAGAGACAGATATCTAGCATGTAGTAGAGACAGATATCTAGCATGTAGTAGAGACAGATATCTAGCATGTAGTAGAGACAGATATCTAGCATGTAGTAGAGACAGATATCTAGCATATAGTAGATACAGATATC
This sequence comes from Coregonus clupeaformis, assembly GCF_020615455.1. Classification (NCBI taxonomy): domain Eukaryota; kingdom Metazoa; phylum Chordata; class Actinopteri; order Salmoniformes; family Salmonidae; genus Coregonus; species Coregonus clupeaformis. The sequence goes on along the minus strand of NC_059208.1, from coordinate 60,774,715 downwards.
TAGCATGTAGTAGAGACAGATATCTAGCATGTAGTAGAGACAGATATCTAGCATGTAGTAGAGACAGATATCTAGCATGTAGTAGAGACAGATATCTAGCATGTAGTAGAGACAGATATCTAGCATGTAGTAGAGACAGATATCTAGCATGTAGTAGAGACAGATATCTAGCATGTAGTAGAGACAGATATCTAGCATGTAGTAGAGACAGATATCTAGCATGTAGTAGAGACAGATATCTAGCATGTAGTAGAGACAGATATCTAGCATGTAGTAGAGACAGATATCTAGCATGTAGTAGAGACAGATATCTAGCATGTAGTAGAGACAGATATCTAGCATGTAGTAGAGACAATCTAGCATGTAGTAGAGACAGATATCTAGCATGTAGTAGAGACAGATATCTAGCATGTAGTAGAGACAGATATCTAGCATGTAGTAGAGACAGATATCTAGCATGTAGTAGAGACAGATATCTAGCATGTAGTAGAGACAGATATCTAGCATGTAGTAGAGACAGATATCTAGCATGTAGTAGAGACAGATATCTAGCATGTAGTAGAGACATATATCTAGCATATAGTAGAGACAGATATCTAGCATGTAGTATAGACAGATATCTAGCATGTAGTAGAGACAGATATCTAGCATGTAGTAGAGACAGATATCTAGCATGTAGTAGAGACAGATATCTAGCATGTAGTAGAGACAGATATCTAGCATGTAGTAGAGACAGATCTAGCATGTAGTAGAGACATCTAGCTGTAGTAGAGACAGATATCTAGCATGTAGTAGAGACAGATATCTAGCATGTAGTAGAGACAGATATCTAGCATGTAGTAGATACAGATATCTAGCATGTAGTAGAGATATCTAGCATGTAGTAGAGACATCTAGCATGTAGTAGAGACATCTAGCTGTAGTAGAGACAGATATCTAGCATGTAGTAGAGACAGATATCTAGCATATAGTAGAGACAGATATCTAGCATGTAGAGACAGATATCTAGCATGTAGTAGAGACAGATATCTAGCATATAGTAGATACAGATATCTAGCATGTAGTAGATACAGATATCTAGCATGTAGTAGAGACATATATCTAGCATATAGTAGAGACAGATATCTAGCATGTAGTATAGACAGATATCTAGCATGTAGTAGAGACAGATATCTAGCATGTAGTAGAGACAGATATCTAGCATGTAGTAGAGACAGATATCTAGCATATAGTAGATACAGATATCTAGCATGTAGTAGAGACAGATATCTAGCATGTAGTAGAGACAGATATCTAGCATGTAGTAGAGACAGATATCTAGCATGTAGTAGAGACAGATATCTAGCATGTAGTAGAGACAGATATCTAGCATGTAGTAGAGACAGATATCTAGCATGTAGTAGAGACAGATATCTAGCATGTAGTAGAGACAGATATCTAGCATGTAGTAGAGACATCTAGCTGTAGTAGAGACATATATCTAGCATGTAGTAGAGACAGATATCTAGCATGTAGTAGAGACAGATATCTAGCATGTAGTAGATACAGATATCTAGCATGTAGTAGATATATCTAGCATGTAGTAGAGACATCTAGCATGTAGTAGAGACATCTAGCATGTTGTAGAGACATCTAGCTGTAGTAGAGACAGATATCTAGCATGTAGTAGAGATAGATATCTAGCATGTAGAGACAGATATCTAGCATGTAGTAGAGACAGATATCTAGCACATAGTAGATACAGATATCTAGCATGTAGTAGAGACAGATATCTAGCATGTAGTAGAGACATATATCTAGCATATAGTAGAGACAGATATCTAGCATGTAGTATAGACAGATATCTAGCATGTAGTAGAGACAGATATTTAGCATGTAGTAGAGACAGATATCTAGCATGTAGTAGAGACAGATATCTAGCATATAGTAGATACAGATATCTAGCATGTAGTAGAGACAGATATCTAGCATGTAGTAGAGACAGATATCTAGCATGTAGTAGAGACATATCTAGCATGTAGTAGAGACAGATATCTAGCATGTAGTAGAGACAGATATCTAGCATGTAGTAGAGACAGATATCTAGCATGTAGTAGAGACAGATATCTAGCATGTAGTAGAGACAGATATCTAGCATGTAGTAGAGAGATATCTGGCATGTAGTAGAGAGATATCTAGCATGTAGTAGAGACAGATATCTAGCATGTAGTAGAGACAGATATCTAGCATGTAGTAGAGACAGATATCTAGCATGTAGTAGAGACAGATATCTAGCATGTAGTAGAGACAGATATCTAGCATGTAGTAGAGACAGATATCTAGCATGTAGTAGAGACAGATATCTAGCATGTAGTAGAGACAGATATCTAGCATGTAGTAGAGACAGATATCTAGCATGTAGTAGAGACAGATATCTAGCATGTAGTAGAGACAGATATCTAGCATGTAGTAGAGACAGATATCTAGCATGTAGTAGAGACAGATATCTAGCATGTAGTAGAGACAGATATCTAGCATGTAGTAGAGACAGATATCTAGCATGTAGTAGAGACAGATATCTAGCATGTAGTAGAGACAGATATCTAGCATGTAGTAGAGACAGATATCTAGCATGTAGTAGAGACAGATATCTAGCATGTAGTAGAGACAGATATCTAGCATGTAGTAGAGACAGATATCTAGCATGTAGTAGAGACAGATATCTAGCATGTAGTAGAGACAGATATCTAGCATGTAGTAGAGACAGATATCTAGCATGTAGTAGAGACAGATATCTAGCATGTAGTAGAGACAGATATCTAGCATGTAGTAGAGACAGATATCTAGCATGTAGTAGAGACAGATATCTAGCATGTAGTAGAGACAGATATCTAGCATGTAGTAGAGACAGATATCTAGCATGTAGTAGAGACAGATATCTAGCATGTAGTAGAGACAGATATCTAGCATGTAGTAGAGACAGATATCTAGCATGTAGTAGAGACAGATATCTAGCATGTAGTAGAGACAGATATCTAGCATGTAGTAGAGACAGATATCTAGCATGTAGTAGAGACAGATATCTAGCATGTAGTAGAGACAGATATCTAGCATGTAGTAGAGACAGATATCTAGCATGTAGTAGAGACAGATATCTAGCATGTAGTAGAGACAGATATCTAGCATGTAGTAGAGACAGATATCTAGCATGTAGTAGAGACATCTAGCATGTAGTAGAGACAGATATCTAGCATGTAGTAGAGACAGATATCTAGCATGTAGTAGAGACAGATATCTAGCATGTAGTAGAGACAGATATCTAGCATGTAGTAGAGACAGATATCTAGCATGTAGTAGAGACAGATATCTAGCATGTAGTAGAGACAGATATCTAGCATGTAGTAGAGACAGATATCTAGCATGTAGTAGAGACAGATATCTAGCATGTAGTAGAGACAGATATCTAGCATGTAGTAGAGACAGATATCTAGCATGTAGTAGAGACAGATATCTAGCATGTAGTAGAGACAGATATCTAGCATGTAGTAGAGACAGATATCTAGCATGTAGTAGAGACAGATATCTAGCATGTAGTAGAGACAGATATCTAGCATGTAGTAGAGACAGATATCTAGCATGTAGTAGAGACAGATATCTAGCATGTAGTAGAGACAGATATCTAGCATGTAGTAGAACAGATATCTAGCATGTAGTAGAGACAGATATCTAGCATGTAGTAGAGACAGATATCTAGCATGTAGTAGAGACAGATATCTAGCATGTAGTAGAGACAGATATCTAGCATGTAGTAGAGACAGATATCTAGCATGTAGTAGAGACAGATATCTAGCATGTAGTAGAGACAGATATCTAGCATGTAGTAGAGACAGATATCTAGCATGTAGTAGAGACAGATATCTAGCATGTAGTAGAGACAGATATCTAGCATGTAGTAGAGACAGATATCTAGCATGTAGTAGAGACAGATATCTAGCATGTAGTAGAGACAGATATCTAGCATGTAGTAGAGACAGATATCTAGCATGTAGTAGAGACAGATATCTAGCATGTAGTAGAGACAGATATCTAGCATGTAGTAGAGACAGATATCTAGCATGTAGTAGAGACAGATATCTAGCATGTAGTAGAGACAGATATCTAGCATGTAGTAGAGACAGATATCTAGCATGTAGTAGAGACAGATATCTAGCATGTAGTAGAGACAGATATCTAGCATGTAGTAGAGACAGATATCTAGCATGTAGTAGAGACAGATATCTAGCATGTAGTAGAGACAGATATCTAGCATGTAGTAGAGACAGATATCTAGCATGTAGTAGAGACAGATATCTAGCATGTAGTAGAGACATATATCTAGCATGTAGTAGAGACAGATATCTAGCATGTAGTAGAGACAGATATCTAGCATGTAGTAGATACAGATATCTAGCATGTAGTAGAGATATCTAGCATGTAGTAGAGACATCTAGCATGTAGTAGAGACATCTAGCATGTAGTAGAGACAGATATCTAGCATGTAGTAGAGACAGATATCTAGCATGTAGTAGAGACAGATATCTAGCATGTAGTAGATACAGATATCTAGCATGTAGTAGAAGATATCTAGCATGTAGTAGAGACATCTAGCATGTAGTAGAGACATCTAGCTGTAGTAGAGACAGATATCTAGCATGTAGTAGAGACAGATATCTAGCATGTAGTAGAGACAGATATCTAGCATGTAGTAGAGACAGATATCTAGCATGTAGTAGAGACAGATATCTAGCATATAGTAGAGACAGATATCTAGCATGTAGTAGAGACAGATATCTAGCATGTAGTAGAGACATATATCTAGCATATAGTAGAGACAGATATCTAGCATGTAGTAGAGACAGATATCTAGCATGTAGTAGAGACAGATATCTAGCATGTAGTAGAGACAGATATCTAGCATGTAGTAGAGACAGATATCTAGCATATAGTAGAGACAGATATCTAGCATGTAGTAGAGACAGATATCTAGCATGTAGTAGAGACAGATATCTAGCATGTAGTAGAGACAGATATCTAGCATGTAGTAGAGACAGATATCTAGCATGTAGTAGAGACAGATATCTAGCATGTAGTAGAGACAGATATCTAGCATGTAGTAGAGACAGATATCTAGCATGTAGTAGAGACAGATATCTAGCATGTAGTAGAGACAGATATCTAGCATGTAGTAGAGACAGACATCTAGCATGTAGTAGAGACAGATATCTAGCATGTAGTAGAGACAGATATCTAGCATGTAGTAGAGACAGATATCTAGCATGTAGTAGAGACAGATATCTAGCATGTAGTAGAGACAGATATCTAGCATGTAGTAGAGACAGATATCTAGCATGTAGTAGAGACATATCTAGCATGTAGTAGAGACAGATATCTAGCATGTAGTAGAGACAGATATCTAGCATGTAGTAGAGACAGATATCTAGCATGTAGTAGATACAGATATCTAGCATGTAGTAGAGACAGATATCTAGCATGTAGTAGAGACAGATATCTAGCATATAGTAGAGACAGATATCTAGCATGTAGTAGAGACAGATATCTAGCATGTAGTAGAGACAGATATCTAGCATGTAGTAGAGACAGATATCTAGCATGTAGTAGAGACAGATATCTAGCATGTAGTAGAGACAGATATCTAGCATGTAGTAGAGACAGATATCTAGCATGTAGTAGAGACAGATATCTAGCATGTAGTAGAGACAGATATCTAGCATGTAGTAGAGACAGATATCTAGCATGTAGTAGAGACAGATATCTAGCATGTAGTAGAGACAGATATCTAGCATGTAGTAGAGACAGATATCTAGCATGTAGTAGAGACAGATATCTAGCATGTAGTAGAGACAGATATCTAGCATGTAGTAGAGACAGATATCTAGCATGTAGTAGAGACAGATATCTAGCATGTAGTAGAGACAGATATCTAGCATGTAGTAGAGACAGATATCTAGCATGTAGTAGAGACAGATATCTAGCATGTAGTAGAGACAGATATCTAGCATGTAGTAGAGACAGATATCTAGCATGTAGTAGAGACAGATATCTAGCATGTAGTAGAGACAGATATCTAGCATGTAGTAGAGACAGATATCTAGCATGTAGTAGAGACAGATATCTAGCATGTAGTAGAGACAGATATCCAGCATGTAGTAGAGACAGATATCTAGCATGTAGTAGAGACAGATATCTAGCATGTAGTAGAGACAGATATCTAGCATGTAGTAGAGACAGATATCTAGCATGTAGTAGAGACAGATATCTAGCATGTAGTAGAGACAGATATCTAGCATGTAGTAGAGACAGATATCTAGCATGTAGTAGAGACAGATATCTAGCATGTAGTAGAGACAGATATCTAGCATGTAGTAGAGACAGATATCTAGCATGTAGTAGAGACAGATATCTAGCATGTAGTAGAGACAGATATCTAGCATGTAGTAGAGACAGATATCTAGCATGTAGTAGAGACAGATATCTAGCATGTAGTAGAGACAGATATCTAGCATGTAGTAGAGACAGATATCTAGCATGTAGTAGAGACAGATATCTAGCATGTAGTAGAGACAGATATCTAGCATGTAGTAGAGACAGATATCTAGCATGTAGTAGAGACAGATATCTAGCATGTAGTAGAGACAGATATCTAGCATGTAGTAGAGACATCTAGCATGTAGTAGAGACAGATATCTAGCATGTAGTAGAGACAGATATCTAGCATGTAGTAGAGACAGATATCTAGCATGTAGTAGATACAGATATCTAGCATGTAGTAGATACAGATATCTAGCATGTAGTAGAGACATCTAGCATGTAGTAGATACAGACATCTAGCATGTAGTAGAGACAGATATCTAGCATGTAGTAGAGACAGATATCTAGCATGTAGTAGAGACAGATATCTAGCATGTAGTAGAGACAGATATCTAGCATGTAGTAGAGATACAGATATCTAGCATGTAGTAGAGACAGATATCTAGCATGTAGTAGAGACAGATATCTAGCATGTAGTAGAGACAGATATCTAGCATGTAGTAGAGACAGATATCTAGCATGTAGTAGAGACAGATATCTAGCATGTAGTAGAGACAGATATCTAGCATGTAGTAGAGACAGATATCTAGCATGTAGTAGAGACAGATATCTAGCATGTAGTAGAGACAGATATCTAGCATGTAGTAGAGACATATCTAGCATGTAGTAGAGACAGATATCTAGCATGTAGTAGAGACAGATATCTAGCATGTAGTAGAGACAGATATCTAGCATGTAGTAGAGACAGATATCTAGCATGTAGTAGAGACAGATATCTAGCATGTAGTAGAGACAGATATCTAGCATGTAGTAGAGACAGATATCTAGCATGTAGTAGAGACAGATATCTAGCATGTAGTAGAGACAGATATCTAGCATGTAGTAGAGACAGATATCTAGCATGTAGTAGAGACAGATATCTAGCATGTAGTAGAGACAGATATCTAGCATGTAGTAGAGACAGATATCTAGCATGTAGTAGAGACAGATATCTAGCATGTAGTAGAGACAGATATCTAGCATGTAGTAGAGACAGATATCTAGCATGTAGTAGAGACAGATATCTAGCATGTAGTAGAGACAGATATCTAGCATGTAGTAGAGACAGATATCTAGCATGTAGTAGAGACAGATATCTAGCATGTAGTAGAGACAGATATCTAGCATGTAGTAGAGACAGATATCTAGCATGTAGTAGATACAGATATCTAGCATGTAGTAGAGACATTCTAGCATGTAGTAGAGACATCTAGCATGTAGTAGAGACAGATATCTAGCATGTAGTAGAGACAGATATCTAGCATGTAGTAGAGACAGATATCTAGCATGTAGTAGAGACAGATATCTAGCATGTAGTAGAGACAGATATCTAGCATGTAGTAGATACAGATATCTAGCATGTAGTAGAGACAGATATCTAGCATGTAGTAGAGACAGATATCTAGCATGTAGTAGAGACAGATATCTAGCATGTAGTAGAGACAGATATCTAGCATGTAGTAGAGACAGATATCTAGCATGTAGTAGAGACAGATATCTAGCATGTAGTAGAGACAGATATCTAGCATGTAGTAGATACAGATATCTAGCATGTAGTAGAGACAGATATCTAGCATGTAGTAGAGACAGATATCTAGCATGTAGTAGAGACAGATATACTAGCATGTAGTAGAGACAGATATCTAGCATGTAGTAGAGACAGATATCTAGCATGTAGTAGAGACAGATATCTAGCATGTAGTAGAGACAGATATCTAGCATGTAGTAGAGACAGATATCTAGCATGTAGTAGAGACAGATATCTAGCATGTAGTAGAGACAGATATCTAGCATGTAGTAGAGACAGATATCTAGCATGTAGTAGAGACAGATATCTAGCATGTAGTAGAGACAGATATCTAGCATGTAGTAGAGACAGATATCTAGCATGTAGTAGAGACAGATATCTAGCATGTAGTAGAGACAGATATCTAGCATGTAGTAGAGACAGATATCTAGCATGTAGTAGAGACAGATATCTAGCATGTAGTAGAGACAGATATCTAGCATGTAGTAGAGACAGATATCTAGCATGTAGTAGAGACAGATATCTAGCATGTAGTAGAGACAGATATCTAGCATGTAGTAGAGACAGATATCTAGCATGTAGTAGAGACAGATATCTAGCATGTAGTAGAGACAGATATCTAGCATGTAGTAGAGACAGATATCTAGCATGTAGTAGAGACAGATATCTAGCATGTAGTAGAGACAGATATCTAGCATGTAGTAGAGACAGATATCTAGCATGTAGTAGAGACAGATATCTAGCATGTAGTAGAGACAGATATCTAGCATGTAGTAGAGACAGATATCTAGCATGTAGTAGAGACAGATATCTAGCATGTAGTAGAGACAGATATCTAGCATGTAGTAGAGACAGATATCTAGCATGTAGTAGAGACAGATATCTAGCATGTAGTAGAGACAGATATCTAGCATGTAGTTGATACAGATATCTAGCATGTAGTAGAGAGATATCTAGCATGTAGTAGAGACAGATATCTAGCATGTAGTAGAGACAGATATCTAGCATGTAGTAGACAGATATCTAGCATGTAGTAGAGACAGATATCTAGCATGTAGTAGAGACAGATATCTAGCATGTAGTAGAGACAGATATCTAGCATGTAGTAGAGACATCTAGCATGTAGATATCTAGCATGTAGTAGAGACAGATATCTAGCATGTAGTAGAGACAGATATCTAGCATGTAGTAGAGACAGATATCTAGCATGTAGTAGAGACAGATATCTAGCATGTAGTAGAGACAGATATCTAGCATGTAGTAGAGACAGATATCTAGCATGTAGTAGATACAGATATCTAGCATGTAGTAGAGACATCGTTAGATATCTAGCATGTAGTAGAGACAGATATCTAGCATGTAGTAGAGACAGATATCTAGCATGTAGTAGAGACAGATATCTAGCATGTAGTAGAGACAGATATCTAGCATGTAGTAGAGACAGATATCTAGCATGTAGTAGAGACAGATATCTAGCATGTAGTAGAGACAGATATCTAGCATGTAGTAGAGACAGATATCTAGCATGTAGTAGAGACAGATATCTAGCATGTAGTAGAGACAGATATCTAGCATGTAGTAGAGACAGATATCTAGCATGTAGTAGAGACAGATATCTAGCATGTAGTAGAGACAGATATCTAGCATGTAGTAGAGACAGATATCTAGCATGTAGTAGAGACAGATATCTAGCATGTAGTAGAGACATATCTAGCATGTAGTAGAGACAGATATCTAGCATGTAGTAGAGATATCTAGCATGTAGTAGAGACATCTAGCATGTAGTAGAGACAGATATCTAGCATGTAGTAGAGACATATCTAGCATGTAGTAGAGACAGATATCTAGCATGTAGTAGATACAGATATCTAGCATGTAGTAGAGATATCTAGCATGTAGTAGAGACATCTAGCATGTAGTAGAGACATCTAACTGTAGTAGAGACAGATATCTAGCATGTAGTAGAGTCCGACTGATAAATCTGTGAATTGGCGGATGCCAGCAGAACGCCACCTGCCCCAATGCATAATGCCAACTGTAAAGTTTGGTGGATGAGGAATAATGGTCTAGGGCTGATTTTCATGTTTCGGGCTAGGCCCCTTAGTTCCAGTGAAGGGAAATCTTAACGCTACAGCATACAATGACATTCTAGACCATTCTGTGCTTCCAACTTTGTGGCAACAGTTTTGGGAAGGCCCTTTCCTGTTTCAGCATGACAATGCCCCCGTGCACAAAGCGAAGTCCATACAGAAATGGTTTGTCGAGATCGGTGTGGAAGAACTTGACTGGCCTGCACAGAGCCCTGACCTCAACCCCATCGAACACCTTTGGGATGAATTGGAACGCCCACTGCAAGCCAGGACTAATCGCCCAACATCAGTTCCCGACCTCACTAATGCTCGTGGCTGAATGGAAGCAAGTCCCCGCAGCAATGTTCCAACATCTAGTGGAAAGCCTTCCCAGAAGAGTGGAGGCTGTTATAGCAGCAAAGGGGGGGGGACCAACTCCATGTTAATTTCCATGATTTTGGAATGAGATGTTCGACGAGCCGGTGTCAACATACTATTGGTCATGTAGTGTATCTAGCAAAGACAGGGACAAGCTGTGAGATAAACTGTCTGTCTCAGAGAGATGAAGGACTAGGGAGTGAGGCTATGCTTTTGGAAGGAGAGCTCCTAGACAAATATTCACAATGCCTCTAACAATTCAGGACACCTACACACACACACACACACACACACACACCCCGACTCACACACACACACCCCGACTCACACACACACACTCTCACCCCGACTCACACACACACACACAGACACCGACTCTCACACACACACCCCGACTCACACACACACAGACTCTCACACACACCCCGACTCACACACACACACCCCGACTCACACACACACACCCCGACTCTCACACACACACACACACACACACACACAGACACCGACTCTCACACACACACCCCGACTCACACACACACAGACACCGACTCTCACACACACCCCGACTCACACACACACACACACAGACACCGACTCACACACACAGACAGACACCGACTCACACACAGACAATGACTCACACACCGACTCACACACACACACACACACACACACACACACCAGCTGGACCACACTGTCCTCAGGTAGACCCGATCACATTAACCTCCGGTAGACCCGATCACATTAACCTCAGGTAGACCCGATCACATTAACCTCAGGTAGACCCGATCACATTAACCTCAGGTAGACCCGATCACATTAACCTCAGATAGACCCGATCACATTAACCTCAGATAGACCTGATTACATTAACCTCAGACCTGATCACATTAACCCCAACGATGGTTTAATCGTCCACATACACATACGGTCTCTGGAGGGAACGACAGAGTCAAACTACCATTTCATTAATTAATTAATTAATTACTTAATTAATTAATTAACATTTAATATCTTCTCATTGTTCTCTGTCAGACTGGGAGAGTTCCTCTGCGTCATAAAAAAGGAAACAATCTCTTTTATTTACTCTATAAAAAATCCCATATAAAAGGATGTTTTTATAGAGGCACAAAAGCCATCAACATTTGCCTACCTATATTCCTTTACAATAAAGCTATTGTATATTCAACAGTAGTGTTATGGGAACAACAAATGGTGAACATACCTTTTCATGACCAATACCTATCTTTTCTCTATTGACCTGCTGGTCACCGTTCAAATTCGAAACATTAACTGCCACTGTGCCACTATTTAACGCCTCACGTTATGTGACAACATAACAACGTGTGTTATGGGAGCAACAAACGGTGAAAAACGTACCTTTTCATGACCTAAACCTCTATTTATTTTTCTCTACTGACGCCTCCGATGCCCACACTTGTCTCAAAACAACATGTTAACTGGCAGGGTGCCACTGGGCCTCACCTCATGCTTGCCAACTGTTAATCAGACTCAGGTTTGTCTTTACAGACAGTGTGTGTGTGTGTGTGTGTGTGTGTCTGTTGTGTTTAAGTTGATGCTGTGTTGCTCTCACAACAGAACAGACAGCAGGTGGGAGAAGAGGAAAAGAACACCTGTCGTATCTACAGTACTCCCTCCCTCCCTCCCCTTCTCTCTCTCCTGGGGTTGCCAGATGACTGTTTTACAATCTGCCTGAAATCTTACTCTGCTAATCCTGACTGCTGTGAAAGGGTGGGTGGGGGGATGATGGAGGGAGGAGGAGGGGAACCCTACCCTTCGGCACACACACTATCACCCTCCACTTCCCGTCTGGCTCAGAGGGGTATCAGTTCCACTCCAACACAAGGGATGGATCAAAGACTGAACCACATCTGACATAGCACAGCTGCTGTGTGTGTGTGTCCTTGTTTGTGAGTTAAGTGGTTTGTTTGCGTGTGTGTGTGTGTGTTGTGTGTATAGAAACAGTAGCACACCTGTTGCAACAAATGTCATCCGTCTCTCACGTGTGCATGTGTGTGTATATACACTGTGTGTGTATATATTGTGCGTGTGTGTATATACTGTGTATGTGTGTGAGAGACAGAGGGAGGAGGTTGAAAGGGCAATCAAAATAGAAGGCAAAAAAATGACTCCAACAGAGGGGGAGAGGGAAGAGAAGAGGGGGAGAGGGAAGAGAAGAGGGGGAGAGGGAAGAGAAGAGGGGGAAGAGAGGGAAAGAGAAACAGATGGGAGAGGGGGGAGAGGGGTGAGGGGAGAGAGGAGGAGAGGGAGAGAGGAGGAGAGGGAAGAGAGAGGGAGAGGGGAGAGAGGGGGAGAGGGGAAGAGGGAAGAGAGGGAAGAGAAGAGGGGGAAGAGAAGAGGGGGAAGAGAAGAGGGGGAAGAGAGGGAAAGAGAAAGAGAGGGAAGAGAGGGGGAGAGGGAGAGAGGGAGAGAGGGAGAGAGGGGAGAGGGGAGAGGGGGAGAGGGGAGAGGAAGAGAAGAGGGGAAAGAAGAGGGAAGAGAGGGAAAGAGAAGAGGGGAAGAGAAGAGGGGAAGAGAGGGAGAGAGGGCGAGGGAAGAGGGGGACAGGAGGAGAGAGGGGGACAGGAGGAGAGCGGGGACAGGAGGAGAGCGGGGGAGAGGAGGAGAGAGGGGGAGAGGAGGAGAGGATGAGAGGGAAGAGAGGGAAGAGAGGGAAGAGGGGGAAGAGGGGGAAGAGAGGGAAAGAGAAACAGATGGGAGAGGGGAGAGAGGGGGAGAGGGGGAGAGGGAGAGAGGAGGAGAGGGAAGAGAGAGGGAGAGGGGAGAGAGGGGGAGGGGAAGAGGGAAGAGAGGGGGCGAGGGCAGAGGGGGAGAGAGGAGGAGAGGGGGAGAGGAGGAGAGGGGAGAGAGGGGGAGAGGAAAGAGAGGGAAGAGAGGGGGAGATAAGAGGGGGAAGAGAAGAGGGGGAAGAGAAGAGGGAGAAGAGAAGAGGGAGAAGAGAAGAGGGGGAAGAGAAGAGGGAGAAGAGAAAAGGGAGAAGAGAAGAGGGGGAAGAGAAAGAGAGGGGAGAGGGGGAGAGGGAAGAGAGGGGAGAGAGGGGAGAGGGGGAGAGAGAGAGGGACAGGAGGGAAGGGGGACAGGAGGAGGCGGAGAGAGGGGGACAGGAGGAGAGAGGGGGACAGGAGGAGAGAGGGAGACAGGAGGAGAGAGGGGACAGGAGGAGAGAGGGGGACAGGAGGAGAGAGGGGGACAGGAGGAGAGAGGGGGACAGGAGGAGAGAGGGGGACAGGAGGAGAGAGGGGGACAGGAGGAGAGAGGGGGACAGGAGGAGAGAGGGGGACGGAGGAGAGAGGGAAGAGAGGAAGAGAGGGAGAGAGGGGAAGAGAGGGAAGAGAGGGAAGAGAGGGAAGAGAGGGGAAGAGAGGGAAGAGAGGGAAGAGAGGGGAAGAGAGGGGAGAGAGGGGGAGAGGAGGAGAGGGAAGAGAGAAAGAGAGGGGGAGGAGAGAGATGGGGAGGGAAGAGAGGGGAAGAGAGGGGAGAGAGGGGAAGAGAGGGGAAGAGAGGGGAAGAGAGGGGAAGAGAGGGGAGAGGGGGGAGAGAGGAGAGGAAGAGAGAAAGAGAGGAGGGAGAGATGGGGAGGGAAGAGAGGGGAAGAGAGGGAGAGAGGGGAGAGAGAGGGGAAGAGAGGGGAAGAGAGGGGAAGAGAGGGGAAGAGAGGGGAAGAGAGGGGGAGGGAAGAGAGGGGAAGGGAAGAGAGGGGAAGGGAAGAGAGGGGAAGGGAAGAGAGGGGAAGGGAAGAGAGAGAGAAGAGAGGGGGAGAGAGAGAGAGAGAGAGAGAGAGAGAGAGAGAGAGAGAGAGAGAGAGAAGAGAGACAGAGAGGAGAGAGAGAGGAGAGAGAGAGAGAGAGAGACAGAGACAGAGAGAGAGAGAGAAGAGAGAAATATTAAAGGGAGGAGAAAGAGAGCTAAACTTGTCCCTGGTTTAAACCCCGGAGACCTGGTCTGACCTGGCTTAACCTCTACTTAGACAATATAATATATCCCTGCACCAAGCTAGGTCAACCGGGGATTGGAGACAGGGAGAGGTTGCTAGCTTAGTGTTGACCGTAATAAAGCCTAACACTGGTAAACATCATGGTTGGCCAACACTGGCCCTGAGAGAAACTACTAAGCTTAATGGAGCTGTTCATCAACCATCCTCACCAAATTGACCCTAAGTGATCGATGATGTCTTATGACTAATGAATAAAGTACCCATCTATCTATTAGGTATGTAACGATTCACCGATACGCATAGGTCCCGGGTTCAAATGTTTAAGATATGAGTGCATCGGTCAGTGGGATCCCAAACCAATCCAAAATGTAGCATGCATCAGTCAGAAAATAGATTTTTGGCTCAAATTATTTTCTTTGTATCTTCCGAAAATACCTCTCAGCATCTTTTGTATCAAGCTGACCAACGAGAGGCAGGCCTATTCCTGATCGGATCACCTTCAGCATTCAAATGTCAGTCAAATGTATTGCGCAATATTAGGCTTCACTATACTGAACAAAAATATTAAACGCAACATGTAAAGGGTTTGTACCATGTTTCATGAGCTGAACTAAAAGACGGCTGAAATCTTCCATACGCACAAAAAAGCTTATTTCTCTCAATTTGTGCACACATTTGTTTACATCCCTGTTAGTGAGCATTTCTCCTTTGCCAAGATGATCCATCCACCTGACAGGTGTGGCATATCAAGAAGCTGATTAAACAGCATGATCATTACACAGGTGCACCTTGTGCCGGGGACAATAAAAGGCCACTTTAAAATGTGCAGTTTTGTCACACAACACAATGCCACAGATGTCTCAAGTTTTAAGGGAGCGCGCAATTGGCATGCTGACTGCAAGAATGTCCACCAGAGCTGTTCCCAGATAATTGAATGTTCATCTGTCTACCATAAACTGCCTCCAATGTCGTTTTTTTAGAGAATTTGACACTACGTCCAACCGGCCTCACAACTGCAGACCACGTGTAACCACACCAGCCCAGGACATCCACATCCGGCTTATTTACCTCCGGGATCGTCTGAGACCAGCCACCGGGACAGCTGATGAAACTGTGGGTTTGCACAACTGAATAATTTCTGTACAAACTGTCAGAAACCGTATCAGGGAAGCTCATCTGCGTGCTCGTCATCCTCACCAGGGTCTTGACCTGACTGCAGTTCGGCGTCATAACCGACTTCAGTGGGAAAATGCTCACCTTCGATGGTCACTAGCACGCTGGAGAAGTGTGCTCTTCACGGATGAATCCCGGTTTCAACTGTACCGGGCAGATGGCAGAGTGCCCCATGGTGGCGGTGGGGTTATGGTATGGGCTGGCATAAGCTATGGACAACGAACACAA